>NW_018127970.1:174277-197578 GCF_001952655.1 Monopterus albus | reverse complement strand
TGGATGGTGGCAGCATGTCCATATGTGTAGAGGAGGATATGCCATATGTACAGTTCTTCTCAAATTAAAGTTGAATGTATTTTTGTCACTTGTTCTCAACTAGGAAAGCAGCCTAAGGATGGAAAAAAGCCAGAACCCTGCAAGCCTATCTTGAAAGTGGAGTACAAAACAACAAGGGCTGGGTAAGTGTGATGGTAATCGCCACCCATCCTGTGTCTTAACCACCTCTGGTTTGAATCCATATCCTGTATTGAAAGTGGCCTTTCCTGTTATTCTATCACAAAACCATATGGAGTATCTAATCAGTCAGTCCTGTTGGCTGCATCTTCACGCTGGTGGAAACTGGGCGGAAAGCTAGAAAGGCCCTGTCTAATTATTTTCTAGTTAATTTTACATTTAGGTTGTTGTGATTACTAAATAAATTATTTCCTTCCATGACAAAGTGTCGTTCACCACACAGTAGTCATGTAGTGATCACTGTAGACATTATTATAAGAACAATCTTGTTACATCAAGGTCACAAAGTAAAACAACTAAACTTTCTAATAAAAATGAGCTATTTCACTAAAACTGATCTAATTGTGCCCTACATTTTTTCTCAGGTATTGGAGGACAGGGATTAATATAGTCCTGATTATAATTAAAGACTAGGCTCCTCCTGTCACAGATGGTCTTGAAACAGGGACAAAGTGTCTCCAGAGGAAGCACAACAGCAATTTGTAGTGTCCTCCTTCACTTATTTAGCGCTGATAGTAGCTTTTCCCCCTCACAACAAAATGTATTGTATAAGCAATTAAAATGTTGGTGTGTGTTTGCTGAACTCAGGGACCCCTTCATGGTGCTGTGTGGAGGTCTGTCTTATGATACAGTGGGGAGGAGACCCTGTCTGACTGTGATGCATGGAAAGAGCACTGCCGTCCTGGAGATGGACTACCCCATTGTAGATTTCCTAACGCTCTGTGAAACTCCATATCCAAACGGTGAGCTGTAATACCTCACTCGGAACAAAATCTCAAAACTTGTTTTAGCTAATTAAAATGACTTCATTATAATTTTGTGCCATTTTGTGTGCCAGACTTCCAGGAGCCTTATGCTGTGGTGGTCCTTCTCGAGAAGGATTTAGTGGTAATAGACCTCGGACAGAATGGGTAACTATTTGAAAGTCTAAATATGGTTTAGTTTTAATATTTTTAGTATGCATCAAACAATATGGGTACTGTATTCATACACACTTTACAGGACAAACAAAAGTGCAATTAATTGTGCTGGTCTTTTCAGTCAGAAATAATCAGTTCTGACCTTAAATAATCTGGATCCATCTTCTGTAGTAAAAATAAACACATAAAATGCACCAAGAGCTGTCATAGTCACTTCTGTCAGTTTTTGACCTACTATTCTTATTCTTTGAAGAGTCTGTCTAATTAAAACATTTAAAGTTTATTAAGTAACACACACAGAGATGGGTTTTCCAGTCAAGTGTTCTTTTTAGGTTCATAATGTTTTATACTTTTTTTCTGGGTCTGAAATGCTGATTTTTACCATTGTATGCCAAATATACACTGATCAGCCATAACCTTTTGAACACTGACAGGTGAATAACATTGATTATCTCATCACTATGGCACCTGTCAGTGTGTGGGGTATATTAGGCAGCAAGTGAACATTCAGTCCTCAGTGTTGTGTTGGAAGCAGGAAAAACAGGCAGCATAAGGATCTGAGTGACTTTGACAAGGGCCAAACTGCGATGGCTCCTGGACTGCAGGTCTTGTTGGATGTTCCCAGTCTGCAGTGGTCAGTACCTACCAACAGTGTCTAAGGAAGGACAGATGGTGAACCAGCAGCAGGGTCATGGTCACCCACAGCTCACTGACGATGAGGGTCCCCTATTGTAGATTAAACTTTTAACTTCCATTTGTACTTTTCAAAAGATTAAAATGTATTTGAATCTTTGTTAAAATGGTTGAAAATGAGAAATACTGCACATTCTTCTCTATGAAGAGAAAGAGCCAGAGGCTGTAGTGGTGATATCACACCTTGAACGGTGAAGGTGTTGAATTTGTCTAAAAAATTCTCTCTAACTCGTCCTCACGACCACAGTTTTCACTCCTTTTACATACGTTTTTCACTGACTCGTAGACACATCTGTGCTCTTCCTGACAGTAGAACTGTGGAAGCAAACAGATCCACAGAAGATGCACAGTGAGCTGCAGAGTGACATGAGTGCCAACCAACTGCCACATTGACTCCTATGTAAACAGTATTAGGCAGGTGGTCATAATGTTATGGCTGATCGGTGTATTCTAAAGCAGTTTTTCCAAATCTGAGCCTTTTCTCTATTTACAGATCTAAGCTATTGCACACTGTTTTGACAGGTACCCAATATTTCAGAATTCATATCCTCTGACTATCCATGAGTCGCCAGTGACAGTGACCTGCTGTGAGTTCTTTGCCGACTGCCCTGGTGAACTTATTCCTGCACTTTACTCGGTCGGCAGCCGACAAAAGAGACAAGGTTACAGCAAGAAGGTACATTTCTCCTCTGTGTTATATGTTTAAAATGAATTGGATATTGGGATTAAGTGCTGCAGATAAATGCATAAATTAATTAATAAATACCGAGAGAGTTAATATTATTGTATTTGATCGCACCCAGGACGTGAACTGGGTGCGATCAAACTGTGTGAACTGCTGCCGTCAGGTAGACGGCTCGGAGCAATCAAATCAAGGACGACTAGATTCAAGAATAGTTTTTACCCAACAGCAGTTACCACACTCAATGCTACTAAAATATAATATGCCTGTGTGTGTGTGAGGGGGGGAGTGTGAGAGGGCTGTTGTTTATTTTATTTTTTTAGCGGCTATGTTTTTTGTTTATATGGTCTTATTTCATTTGTTATGTTTTTCTATCGCTGCACCGACTGGAGGTCACTCTAAAATTTCGTTGTATGTGTTACAATGACAATAAAGGATTATCTTATCTCTTATCTATCTTATCATTTAAAGTGTTCTTATTTTCACAGGAGTGGCCCATTAGTGGAGGAAACTGGGGCCAAGGCACACAGAGTTACCCAGAGATCATAATCACAGGGTTGGTGACTAATGTGTACAAGTTTTACTCACATATGTACAATTAAGTTATTTTCCATCCCAGTATTTTCTCTACATTGTCCTCCCAAACAGACATGCTGATGGGTCGATCAAATTTTGGGATGCTTCTGCATGTGAGTAGTTTTCACTATTTGTTTTGTGGGCAATACTCATGGGTATAATGTTCAACTTGGATTAGTGTTTGGTGTAGCCTAGGTGCATCAAAGCTCTATATTTGAAGATATACATTCCCATTTGACCAAATTATGAAGATTAAAAAGTGAAAACGTTTGCGAGGTGACAAAGTCTTGGTGGGGATGAGAAAGTAATTTATATAAAGCCTCGAACAAAAGACACATTTGTGTAGAATTATTGAATATATTACAGGGAAGATAGATTACTTAGGCTTTAGAACCAGATGTCTGGAAATGCTGAATTCTCTGGTGTAATAGCCATTTATACACCTTCATTCCAAGTTAGTGCAAAAATCAAATTGTGCAGTGGAGAAAGTTTAGCTCTGGTTTGCCAAAAATTTGCACATTTTTATTTGATATTTATTTTTTATCTTTAATGCTTGTTATTCCTTCCTCTTGACATCAGATTTTAAAGGAACACTTTCACAGGGTTTGATTGACATTTAAGCCAAGACACAACTGATCAAGCCTCTGACAGCTTTGCCATGGAAGGAGCTTGCTTGTGCAAACACGGCAGTGTTATTTGCAAAAACAAATATGTCCGGACAATGACACCTTTTTTTAGAATATTTATGCATAACCAAATTCACAAGAACTAAACCCGGTGGCTCACACATTTTTCTTCTTGAGATTATGATATTGACTCAAACACACTGCCTGATGTCCTGTTCTGCCCTGGTTGCTCTCACGGGTACATCGACTACAGGTACATGTGTTGAATCATCATATCTTTCTCGCTTTCTTTTTCACCCTTCTCAAAGTAATGCTTCAAGTGCTGTACAAGCTAAAGACTGCCAAGGTGTTTCAGAGGGCTCGCAGTAAGGAGGAGAAGCCAAGTACAGACATAGTAGAGGAGGACCCATTTGCCATCCAGACCTTGTCCTGGTGCCCTGAGAGCAGGATGCTCTGTGTGGCTGGAGTGTCTGCCCATGTTATCGTCTATAGGTTCAGCAAACAAGAAATCACTGCTGAAGTGGTGCAGGTGGGTAAAGATTCTTTATCTACAGCTGTGTAGGATCAGAAACACAAGATGGCATGCGCTTTATTGTCTCCCTTAGGGGAAATTTGTGGTAGGCTCCACATTGCAGAAGATCATGACAACTTAATCCTTCAGTGGTAATCAATATTTGAATCTTAGTCTTGAAGCATTTTATTTGAGAGACGGTCTGCTTCCCTTCATTTTTTTTTTTCCTGGTAAGATTTCATTCAAAGTCAGAAGAGAAGCCTGTGTAGATGTTTTGAGAAGTGGAGGTCCAGTAATGAAACTTGTTGTGATGTATCGTCTCTTGTGTTTAGCTTCTGGAAGTGCGGATGCAGTGTGAGTTTAGCGATGTGGATTCTCCTGATCCAGGAGGTGAGCAGACCCCCACCCTGCCGACCCCAGGAGCTTCCTCCAGCCCTCAGGAGAGCGAGCCTCCTACTCAGTCCTCCACTGGCAGCAACTCCTATGACGGACCTCGGAACAATATACCATGCCTGCAGTATGGATTATTATGCTTTCTTGTTCTTTTATGCAAAAAGGTTGAATTGGATTCAGAGATTCATGCCATTGTTAAGCAGGTTGCTGTGGAAAAGAACAAAAACCGATGCTAAAAATGTCAGTTAAGCAAGTAACTCCTTCCAGTCATCCTTCACTAAACCTTCACAGGGAGGGGGGAAAAAGTCCTCCTAAAAATATAAAAAATATTTTGGTAGCGAAACAGGGAATAACAATAATAAAAAATTATGATATTGTCAGTGTGGCTTACCTGAAGGGTGACGATTCATTTCAGTTTAACCTGTCTCCTGTTGTCCTATCCTGTTGTGTGTTTGTTGCAGGGTGCGGAGCTCCCCTCTGAAGCAGTCTCCAGGCTACCAGGTGGAGCTGGTGATCCAGCTGGTGTGGGTGAGCGGGGAGCCACCTCAACCGATCACTAGCCTAGCTATCAACTCCTCCTACGGCCTGTAAGTATCTGCGGCCAACGCGCTTAATATTTTGACATGAAATCACATCACTTCTCACACACTGGTGGTTGTGCTAAATATGTATCAAGAAATTTTAATTGTATACTGTCATGCTGAAGGCAGAAACCAAGCATTTATGTGGTGCAGCTGTAAATAAGGTCTGCTTGGAGTAAGGGCAAAAATATCAAAATCCTAATTGTACTGTGTCCCTCATCCCTCCTGTGTTTCAGTGTGGTGTTTGGAAACAGTAATGGTCTGGCTGTGGTGGACTACCTCCAGAAAACTCTGCTGCTCAACATGGGCACATCGGAGCTGTACAGCCCATCTGAGCCCTACCAGAGGCAGCCTCGCTCCCCACGCAAAGCACGACAGCCCTCTGGAGGTGAGCTGTACTTCAGCAATTACATGTCTCATTTTTTTGTCACTATATTAAATACTGCTAAGTACCTGCACTGGCTGAAATAAATATGTATGCCTTTGAGTTGCTAAAGCAGTCAGGTGAATAGCTCTGGCTGTTAAAGGTGGGTTAGGGAGGCAGGGGTGACGCTTGGTAGCCGCCTTGCCTTCGCTCCATGAGCTCCTCTCTCTCAACAGGGGGGCATCACTAACAGATTCTCCATCTGTTCAGTCGGACAGTACAAAAACAGTGGAGCAAACATGTTAGTAATCTGTGCAGTTGGAGTGGTTGCTATATCATTGCTGTTCTGCTATAATAGAATTATCTTTTTCTTTGTTTACGTGCTTGTTTGATCCTAGCTGATTTTGTCTTGTCTGTTACTGTGTTTTTCTCTGTGTCCAGTCATTTTGTTATTACATTGACTATTGGCTATTTCATTCATTTCAGTCTCAGTGGCCTGGTGCTCTTTTCTTTGAGTTCTCTACCTTGAAAATCAGATTTTAAATTTTGCAAACTGTAAGCATGCTATTAAAAAAAAAAAATAATAATAATTTACAGTTTGGGTTTGGTGTCAAATCCAGCAGCAAACCTCTGAGACTCGTATTCTTCCTTTTTTTTTTTTTAAACATATGATTTTTGATCATTTTTCTTTCTCACTGTTCTTACTTTTGCTCTCTCTCTGTGATTTGATAAAGACATTCCAAATGTGGCGTCTTGCATGTCCAGACTTTCTAACTTGTATACTGAGTCTGTGAAAAAACTACGCTCATCTCACTTCAGTAAGTCATGTTGTGTCAGAACTTCTACTGCTCCCTACAGTATGATTTTACTTACAAAGATATACTCTTTGATTTTGATATCACATGCTCAGATCCCCAACGCTCAACAGTGACTTTCTGAACACATCAGCAGTGAGCTGGGAAAGAATTTTAACTCTTGATGCTGCTGTAGCAAAATCAGACAGTGTGTCTTTTGACCCTGCCTCCTGTTTGAGTCAGCAGACTTGTTAAATTTGTGAGTGCTTATTTACTACACGGTTTGAGTAGCTATCCCTGTCTTTGTTCAAATAGGAAACACTTTATTATTTTCATGGTATGTACTGTAGGAGTTGTCATTGCTGTAGTGTGAGTTCCTAGGAGTGATGTTTAATTACAACCTGTGTGGGTCTCACAGCACCTTGCGATTCCAACGATGGGTCCAACACCTCAGAGGACCGCTGCAAGTCGCCTACTTCAGGTAAGCATTAATTATTCGTACAAAAACCTACTCAGTTTATTATTTTTAAATGCATCTTCTTCAAATGTGGCTATTTATCATGTAGGGTCTACCTCACCGAGCATTTCAGATGATGAACGAAAACAGAAGTTCATACAGAAGGGTACTGTATTGTTAAAAGTTGCATATCCCCTTTACTTTAAGTATTGTCAAAGAGGATGCATTTATCTAACTTGTCTTTTTGAACCTTATTTCCAGTGAAGTTGAAAAGCATACGCTTTTCCAAGACGGTTGCCAATGACTTTGGTAGTGTATCATTCAGATGTATTCTTTCTGATTACTCACTCTCTTCTCTGAATGGCGGCCTTCTAACCACACTGTGCCTTAATCCTATGCCAGTTTGTGCTGCTTGTGCCAATGAAAAACAAAGTGCATTCAAGAAATGGTATAGGGGGTTTCAGAGTTGATTTAGAAAATTAATCAGGATTAGTTGTCAAATGCATGACAGGACATCTTTTAAATTTCAGGCCTCAGATTTTCATTGCAGATTTCTGCCACAGTACTGTATCTACCGTGCACAACGGTAGATGCAGTAGGAAATGGTTTGCCAAATTGGCACCATTTGTGCTGATTCAAAAAGCAGAAAATCTGATTCATGCCACAATCTTTATCATACTAATGTATAACCATTTCTCTTCCATCGTAGACACTGTACTTGCTGTGTGTGTTTCTGATTCCAGGGCTTCAGTTCAGTGTTAACTGTTTGACTACCCAGTGATTTTATTTTCCTCTTCTTCCCACTCCCTTTGCATAGCTATGTTCAGTGATTTCTAATTATCTTATTTCTTGACTGCCCCTTGCTTTGTTTGATGTTACAGGCCCTCTGGTTGTCTGTGATGCCTCTCAGCCTGACTCTTTCTCTAGGGTTTCTCTAAGGGTGGTTATAGACTACAACAGGCAACATTTGGGGGTTTTGTACTGGAGATTGCCAAGCAAGCAGCAGCGTTAGAAGCACTAACCAATATCCTAATCCCCAGTCCCAAAGAAACAATCAATAAAAATGTTTTTAGAATGAAAAGATTCATTTTACAGCAAAGCAGTGTTTTGTTGTGCACAGGCCCATGTAGAGAATCTGCTGTGTGTGTGTGTGTCCGCAAAAGTTGTCCTACAGTTGTATGACCACTCTTAAATATTTGACAGAGTAAGAACAATTTATTAAATGACTTTAATGATTATAACTAAATCAACATTTATTTCAATAACCTTTGATTCTTCAAAGAAATGTACATTTGTAGCCATTATTCTTTCCTCATAAAATCGGGGTATTTGTTTCTGTTACAGCCAAGATGTCATGGAAAATTAGCTCATCTAGTGAGCAAAAGACAGATCTGGGTAAGCCAAAACGAATGACTTTTAGTTTCTATCTTCTTACAGGTGTTCATCTTCTGTTTTGTATTAAGGTGACAGCTGTAAAATACTCATATTAGAATCCTACTTTTTGTCTAGTAGTACTGTACGTTAAGACAAACACTCTCTCTGTGTGCACTGCGAGCAGAGGAGAGGTTCCAACGATGGCACTTTCTCCCATTTAAGAAGCACTTTGGTAATATGAAAGAAGCCAAGGCAACAGAAAGCGGGAGCCTGAATGGGGGCATCTGTAAGTCAGCCCCCAACTCCTGTGAGTGGACCGGTGATGGTCTGGCTGGGGCTGAAGTGGGATAACTGGTACTAAACCCCACCACTACTGGGACTTTTAATTCTGAATTGGTTGACATGTGACACTAATCCTCTCTCACAAACGTTGTTTCCTTCTTTTTGTGGAAGTTAAACTGGCTTGACTGCACTTGCTTTTCTTGTTTACAATTTTTCCTTGTGAAGAACACACACGATGGGCGGCATGTCTAGCCTTCCCCTCTGTGTCACAGGTCTTTGTGTGTCTGTTGGGATCCTTCATTAGCTTTAGCAAGAGGGTTAAAGCTTGTTTCAGCTGCCATCAGCACAGTAATGAGGCATGAATAATTATTGCTCCTTAAATAGCAGTTCTTCTGTGGGAGAATGATGTTCTTGTCAAACTGACTTGTCAAAAAGCTAATTGGGAACCCTTTAAAGAAAACTGTGCATTCTTGGATGTAAACTGTGGAAGCAGTGTTGTAGTTAAGTCAAGTCCAAGTCACCAAAGAACAATTCCAGTCCAAGTTGAGACCCTATTACCCATGTCAGTGTCATCAAGGTCTACATTAAACACAACTGACCCAGCTCTCAGTATATTCCAAGCTTTCTAACAGTATACTACATCACCATATCGCTCGCAAATTGATACATAAAAATTAATAAAAATTGTTTATAGAAATTCAGAGTGTAGCCTCTGATGGATGTGTGCCGGATACAGCGTGATGTGGGTAAACAGATTTTAATATCAGTTGGATTTGACTCGGAGTCCTGGACTTGGGTACTACAACTACCGTGTGGAAGAACATCTCAATGTCAGAAAGCTTCTTGTGGTGTACACTAGACCAGGTGTTGGATGTTTTTTCCCTGCACTGGGTTATTTCTATAAAAAACATAAATATGATGGAAGGCGTATTCCGCTAAACATATGGTAGCAGAACCATTAGTTAGGTTTCTGCCTAACAGGGTTTGGCAACCCACAGCTCTTCATCCTCCTTGTTGTGGCTCCCTTCAGCCTTGGCAAAAGAAAAAAAAAAGAATGGTTATTTATTAATAACATTTGTATTTATATTTTTTATTTTTGTTTATTTTGTTGCACAGTTATCTTGGAGTTCGAGGTGATACTTTAACATCGAATTTTAAAAAGGTTTTTATAATTTGTCAATTAAAATATGCATCACATCCACGTCTATAGCCCTCGCCTTTACCTGCGGGCGGCTTCTTGAGTGTGCAACCCCCGCGGTAAGCTAACCATGAATACATCCCAAAAAAGAAAAATCTCAGAAGAAAATAGAGAATTTAATTCTGCATGGACAGATTCCTTTGCCTTTACTGCCAAAACTCGAGTTTTTACTTTTTACTTTATTCCGTTAGCATCTCTAATACTCCTGTTTGCATGGAGAAATCCACTATAAACTCAGCTTTGTGCTCACTCCTGTTTTCCAGATGCCAAGGATAACTCATTCACCCGTTCACGTAGTTCAAGTGTAACTAGCATAGACAGAGAATCTCGAGAAGCCATCTCCTCCTTTCACTTCTGTGAGAGTTTCCCAAGGAAGACGGACTGCCTGGTCAGCCCCTGTCTGCTAGTGGGAACCACCCAGGGCTCTGTGATAATGATGGCCCTCAGCCTGCCGGGTGGGGCTGCTGGGGACCAGAGGTTGCAGCAGCCGGTCAGCATCTCTTCCTGTGGTAAGAAGCTGAGCTATACTTGATATCATTAACCGGGCTGGTGTGACTGGTGACACGGAAAGGTGCATTAATCCAATCATGATCCTTAATTACAGTACCTCACTTGACTATCAGTCGAAATCGACGTCACAGTGATAGAACAAGCCACTTAAAGTTACACTTCCCTAAGAGAAATGAGGAAGTGGTACGAGAGAGGGGAATTGTAGTACTTTAAATTGTGTGTGTAAGAAGTTTTGTTTCCAAAGTAATGTCCGGGCCAAAGGGTCACCTTTTAAGGTATTATTGAGTCTCTTACTTTACATATATTCATTAGCAGCCCTATCAAAGCCCCACAGATGGTGGGTTGTGCAGTTCAGCAGTATATGATATTCATTATTATTGTACAGCAAACATTATTTAAAAGTTTGGTTTAATATAAGCACTTTTCACATTGGTACACGTTGTGGCTAATTCAGTGCAAACATTGTGTATATGATGGGCGTTAAACAAAAACTGTATGCCTCCAGTGAAAGCATAAACATTTATACTTAAAATGCATTGTACACTAATCATTTACTATCTTATGCTAAAATATTTGCAACAAAGCAGCACTGCATGGTTAAATGTTAAGTCACTTTACTCAGAGCAGATGACAGATTTTAAATATGGTCAGCTGACCAATGAATGTGGCTTTATTTATTCTCCATCTCAGGTATTGTGTACATGATACATGTGAAAACGACCAACCAACACATTTTTGTTTTCCTCTTATTTGCCCTTGATTTGTAGCAGTTGAAGGACAAAGTTATACATTCAGTGGTATTCTAAGGGAGTCTCTGCCAAATCACAACACCACTTCTTTTACACTGTTTCTCCAGGCACTCTAGTCAGACTCAAAGGAGGCATTTTGACTATGGTCCTGTTGGACAGCACTGGCACTCTGCTGCCCCCTTCCTATGAGTCATGGTATGACCCAAATGCCCCAGATGAGGAGAAAGAGAAGAGCCGAAAGCGCAGGCCAGGCTCCCCTCCCACGTCACAAGATGGTCAAGACGGCCAGTTTGCTGTGCTGTGTTCGGAGAAACAGGCCAAGGTGGTGGCCCTGCCCTCTGAAACGCGTATCTACAAACACAACATCACAGAGGCCTCTTTCGTGCTGAGGGCTGATGTTGTGCAGATGGCTGGAAACAACTGCATTGCCTGTTTCTGTGCTAACGGACACATCATGACTCTGAGGTAGCGCCTACTTGTATTGGTTTCTACTTTCAAAAACCACAATAACTATCTTTGTACAACAAATTTCATAGCAAAGGTACGGTTCAGGCCAAAGTAACCCAAAGCAGATTTAACTCCCTGGTGGCCTTACACAAATGTTTGTGTCTTCACAGTTTGCCCAGTTTACGGCCTCTGCTGGATGTTAACTACCTGCCACTCACAGACATGCGGATAGCTAGAACGTTCTGCTTTTCTAACCTTGGTCAGGCCTTGTACCTCACCTCTCCCACCGAGATCCAGAGGATCACCTACAGCCAGGAGACCTGCGACAACCTGCAGGTCAGATATTCTTAACTAGCGAATGGATTCATGTTTCAGTGTTAGACTCAATAATGCTGAGTATGGAGAAATCCCTTTCCATATAGGTTTTGATGAAATGAACCAAATCACAGTGCGTGGGTTCTTGTAATGTATCTTCAGGCTTCCCGACACAACATCAGTTTTCTCTCCACTGAGCATCCTATCTTGGAAATTATATTGCTATGCAGGTCACTACTATTACAGTTCAAGTGTTTAAAAACATTCATTCTTTTCATAAATGTGAAATCACATAATTTCTGTTATTAGTTTAAGAAATAACAAGGGTATTATTAAAAACTAAGAACAAAACAGCAAGAAGCTTTATGGGTCAGCTTATATGTCAACAGGGAATGTAGAGTATAATAAACCTGACTGATGTTTCTTCTCCAGGAGATGCTCAGTGAGTTATTTACCCCTGTGGAGACACCAGAGGCTCCTAACAGAGGATTCTTTAAAGGCCTTTTTGGTGGAGGAGCTCAGTCTCTGGACAGGGAGGACCTCTGTGAGTACAGAACGCCCTAATATCACTATTTCTTATGTTTACTGTATATACCTCTATATTGATGTTTGTTATTTTTCTACCTATCAGTGCCACCACTCAGGCTCCAAAAGAATATTTGTATTCTAAATAGAAGTCATGTCCTATGTTTCTCTCCTAAATTTCAGCTGCTATTTAAGTATAAAAAGCACTTAATAATAATAATAATAATAATAATAATGCTTGTCTTTTATGTTATTTTATGTGAAATGTGACACATTCCTTCAACTTTCAGATTTGTACATGATAAAAAATTATACTCTTTTAGACATTTAGACACACAAAGCTATTTGAATTGCATATTGAAATTTCACTTATGTTAGTGACATGGCAGGTGACCTTTTGTTTCAGAAAAGTTCTCTTGACTATTAAGATACCGTTTGATTTAACATTGAACATGATCATAGGACAACAACCCATCTTCTGTTTTGTAATTTTTATCTGTGCTAGTTGGTGAAACAACTGCTGGTAAGGCATCCCGTAGCCTGGCCCAGCATATCCCTGGCACGGGCAGCATGGAGGGCATGAAGGTAGCAGCGTCGGGGGTTGTGGGAGATCTGGCCCGCGCACGGATAGCTCTGGAAGAGAGAGGGCAGAAACTGGGCGAGCTGGATGAGAGAACAGCGGCCATGATGGCCAGTGCAGAGTCCTTCTCCAAACATGCCCATGATGTAAGCCCCTGATATTTCTTTGAGCTGCTAAATCACTGTTTTCAGTTTAATTCCTTATTTCTGTCTCTTTTTTTCATTTTTATGCCCTCAGATGATGCTGAAGTACAAAGATAAGAAGTGGTACCAGCTCTGATGGCAGTGTGTGGAGCATCAGACTCTGTAATCATGCACACCAGTATCTCTGAGGAGCTACAGGTCCCTCTCCTTCTCTTCTCTGTTTCTCTCCATGGGGGGGGCGGTTCTGCTCCACGGAGTCGTGCTTTTATTCTCAGCACAATATCATACACTCTGCATTACTTCAGTCATCAGAGGACTGCTGCGGAGTAGACACTGGCCAACCCAATGTAATGAGAATGGAAATCAATGGAAGAAGAGAAGCTCTTAGGTGTCTCTGTTTCCATTTCACTTGACAGGGATGTTGTTCATTTAACAGTGCTCAGAGGGGACCTTTCATATCCATCAGTCATGCACATATATATATATATATATAGCATATATACACACACACACACATATATACACATCCTGCTGTTTTGTTCCAGAAGAAGAAAGACATTTCTGCAAAACATGTACTTTCAGTGGCCTGATTGCAGTTGTTCGTTTTTCCTTTCTCTGCCCCATATGGTGTCTGCCAAACACAGTGGACTTGAATGAGGAGAAAAGTCTGATGACCCCTTGTCCTTCAAATCTAATCATGTCAGTGGAGATATACGTTTTGATAGGAATGAATGAATCAGTGAAGGACTTTTTTTGGTTTAATTTATTTTTACAGTTTGACCTCTTGTCTTTTTTTTTGGTCGAGAAAGAGCCTTTGAAGCACTTTGAACAGTAAAAACAAAGGGCAGGGAGATGATGAATCTATTGCCTCTCAGTGAATAAGGGCTGGTAGTACACTAACTAGTTCATCACCAACCATTCATTTTCCAACCAACTTGTTTTAGGTGAGAAAAACAAATGACATGTTTTCTGAGTGTCATATTTTAAATTAGATTATAAATGTTTACCCATGGTGAAGAGTTTACATTATCAGAAAAATGAGGAGTTGATACACTGGAAAACCCCTGTAGGTCTAATATTCTTCTAGTTTTCAAGGGGCTGCAGCTAATTCACATATGAGAATGATGATGTGTTAAAGGATAAAAACAAGATTGTCCTTAATATAATTACCATAAATGTATATTTTGGTTACAATTAAAAGCCTGATGAAGATTCTGTGATATATGATTTTTCAAATGTCTTTTTAGCATTCAGTCATCGCTGAAGCTGATTTTTGTCTTGTTTCTCAGTGTGTAGGGGGAAAAGCATGCTGCCTTTACTGTCTTTGTATTTGTAGCTGCCAGGAGAAATGACCAAGCACCACAGTCTGTTCCACACAGTGCCATTGGCCATCTTAATCTGAACCTTTCACTTAAAAACAGTTTCTTTTCTGCGTTTGCCTCATGATGCATATATGCTAACTTCTACGAATGTGTTTATTTTTGGGTTCGTGAACATACATATATTCAGGAATATATGGCACCAATATTTATAATTCTCCATTGATACAGTGTGTTACAATAGGTCTTCTGAGGTTTTTATTTTTGCTTGCAAGTGTTTTTCAGTGTGGTTTATTAGAATTCTCTTGAGCTTTGATTTCTTCTTCATGATCTGAAAACAAATGCTGCTGTCTGTGTCTGTATCAGTGTAGGATCATTATCTATTGGCCTTTTATTTTGAAAAGAGAGACGGGACATTGTCAGTCCAGGTTGCTGCCAAATGTTGTAAATAAATAGCAGGATAGCTGGATGCAAATCTGACAGTGTAGGTTCAGGTAACATGACATATTGTATGCTGGCAGCCATGTTATTTTTCGATGCCAAAGAGTTAATTTCACAGAGTTGTCTTGATTTTCCCATAAGAGTCTAGATACCTTGGACAGAACTCTTAAGTTAGGTGGTCTACAGTATGTGGAGGTGAAATAGATTGGGGTTAGTTTCTTCTTATGGCCACGACTCCCTCATTACTGTCCCAAATGGTTGTATGTATATTCAAAAGACAGGCAAAGTGAATTTGAAGAGTTTCATTCCAAAATGAGATGTACACAAAAGAAAATCATGTAACACTGACTTATGGAAAATGATTACAGGCATTAAGGAAAAGAAACTGTTAGGAGTGCTGAGACTTTTTTGTATGTTTAGAGTTTGGAGTGTATTAAATCACATATACTTATGAGATGAGTTATCAATTACACCAAAAACGTTTTATCCAAGATGTATGCACAGCACTTTGGATTAAAACCGTTCACTTTTGGCTGCCTGATTTTAATCTGCTATATACTATTGAGATAGGCCCATTTAAAAGAGCAATTGTGTGGATTTTGCACTATTTTTTGTACTTAAGATATTTTTGTTAGTATGATTTTTGTTTATTCTTTCATGTCCCATTTTCTTGTTTTTGACAGGACCAAAACATGAACATGCATATCCATGTCATTTGCCAGTTATTCTGACTGATTCACTCTCAGATTTGTTTTCAATGTCAGGTTAAATATACTATGATATATTTATATATTTGAAAACAAATATCTATACACTTTTAATTTCATTAATCTATTTAAAATGAAAACCTTTAATGTAATTTTTGGATAGAATAACTCTCATTAATGTTCAAACATTGTTTGTGCATAATTATCCATCATCCACACATGACGATAAACATTTCTGGTTATAATACACATGCTCCTCTCAGATTCAGACTTTGTTGCAGCAGGAGGGTCATCTCCTCTTGGTGGGCCCCAGAGTCTTTCTACAGAGTGTGGCCTCAACTTTAACGTGCTTCAGTTTGCAACATATATGTCCTAAAGGATCTCTTATTGCACATTGAAGGATGCATGATATTAAATGTTTACAAACTTGAAGCAACCATGTATTATTCCTCTTAGAGATTGTCTGTTCTGGCTTTTGTGTTTATCACAGTGTTGAACAAAACTGAAGTTGTCATTGCACATCAGAGGTGTGTCCCATTTTTATTTGATCATGCCAGTTGTACAGGTGTGAGAGACTATTTTTATTTTATCGATAAATATGTTTGCTTAATGAAAAATTTTACTTTCCCTAAACTGTAAAAAATGCATTGACATCAAAGCTAGCTTCACAGCACCATGCAGGAGAGGGTGTCATAGTCGCCATACTTCCATCCATCTGTCTTCTAGGATGAATACCTGTGGAGTTGCAGTATTTTCTCATAGTAGGCAATTTTTGTACAGTTTTATTAAAATAAATTTCACATGGATGTCTGACTTAATCTGCTGCCACAAACAATTTAGACTGTAGATACAGTATATATAGATATTATTGTGCAATGGAAAATAAATGTAAAAACAATCATAACGTTTTGTCTTGTGTTTTGTATTTCTTGTTTTCTTGTTTGCTCATGTGACGTCATTTAAAACAAATGTTTTCCTTATAGAAATTCAACTTATCTGTCCTTTGATCAGAGGTCAGCTATTGATTACAGTGTCCTGCTTTGGAGCAGCATTGCCCTGATCATCCTAAAGAACAGCCCGGTGCATCCTTGATTTTTTTGTAGTTTATGCAAATAAATAAACTAAATTAAACCAAAAAATAAAAAATAAAGGAAGAGACAGTGTGAACAAAGTGGTACTTTTTTGTTTTGTGTTCATTATTTTTGCAGATAAGCTTCAATGAATACAAATCCTTTGTTTCATGTAAGTGTTCATTGTACAGTATATTTTTAGATAATTTATATGTTGACCTTTAAAATATATTGCTACTGAGGTCATGTACATTATTTTATCTTGTATTACAGCTTGCAGCATTATGTCATTTATAAGTACTTTAGAGATGCATCTATACACTGACATACCAGAAGCTGCAAGGAGCTATAGATGGGTGACAAAGGAAAAACCATCAAAAGTGAGCAACCTATGCTTTTCTGTAGTGTCTCCAGAACAGCTTCAGTGTTCCTCTGTTAGAGAGAGGATACATGTTGCAAAACATATTTCTTCATTGTGTATAACACACTTTTTCATAGTCATTAAGCCATTCAGTAACCTTGAGCTACAACCATTAGTCAATTCACTGATAGAAGCAAAAATCACCAACATTTTCTGGCTACACCTTCTATAATGTGAAGAAATTATGCTTTTATTTGTCATACATTATAATAAACCTGGGATTTTTACTCTTGTTCAATTGGTCTATTTATTTCTAAAATCAACAGAACATAATGTTAACCTGTTTCAAAAATGCAAACATGTCATGTTGGTAAGTGTAATGATATTTACTTTGATTTATTTACGAATCCTACATTTCCCAGAATCCCCTGCAGGTGGCGCCAGTGCTCGCAGAACTCCCGTCGTGCAGCGGGGGAAAAATAGAGCTGAGCAGCATCCTCACATTGACAGAGCCAGCGATGGAAAGATAGTGAAGTTTGTACAGTACAAGCTAGTCACAAAGTAAGCTCCAACAAGTGCACGCTTTGAATGTATAGAGAACGTTTTCGGTTTTGTTTTCTACAAGCAGTCTTACGGTAGTTAAGTATTGCTCTGGCTTTAGCGTGAACCTTTTAATTCTTGCTCCGGGCGAATGTTTGATGAACCTGGCGTCTTGCTCTAACCGTTGCGGTGAATGAAACAAAGAGGATGGATGCATCATGTGAGGACGCCAAACTCGTAACGGTTCTGTGATTTCCCCGTTTTTTTTGTAAAGGAGAACCTGACTGAAATGTGGTCAAGTCGGCTTTTCTCACCAGGTAGCGTCAACTTAACGATTCCATCGACGACCTAAAGCAGCTAACGTTGAAATAATGTTAGTTTCATACACGCTCATTTTCAACGTGAGTTTATCGGTTAAAGTTGAGTTCGCTTGTTGGACTGTTTTGTCTTAAACACTTATAGGTTCTTCATGTATGAGTTTTACCTTTAATATACACGTCTCCATGAGATGTCAAAGGCCATCAACAAGAGCCTGACACCGTCTAAACTGTTTTTGCTCAGGGAAGCTGCTTCAGCTAGGGTTGGTCAGATTTAAAGGGCTTCTGAAAGTTAAAGGTACTTCAGAACAGTAACCCATATTATTGTCTCTTAACATGTATTTGCTCTTTTTTTTTTGTTTTGGAATATTGAACCTGGTGCTGTGTGCAAAGCGGGAGTCCTATGGAGCAAAGTGCTGGATTCCCTCAACAAAAACTCCAGCAGCAGCAGCCGATGTGTGGATGGCGATGACAGTGTGCACGTAAAATAAGCCTTACTTTATTCTGTCATAAGATGAGCCAAGGGCCAAATCTTGTCCTGGAGTGGCTATCCAAGCTCCATCTGGCCCAGTATGTGGAGTCATTCATCGACAACGGGTATGACGATTTGGAAATTTGTAAACAGATTGGAGAACCAGACCTCGATGCCATAGGCATCCATACTCAGTACCACAGACACAGGCTGCTCACAGCTGTGCAGAGACTGAAAGAGGAGGATAAAAGGAAAGTGCCTGGTTACTATTTCACCTTAGAGCCTCTGGTTGCTTCTGCTTGCCAACAGACTACAAACCGAGAGTATGTTGGGACACTGAGGTCACACACATGGACCACAGGGATGCACCAGGCCTCCTCTCCTGGAAACCACAACCTGAGATGCACAGATTGTAATGATTTTGTGACCTATCCCAAACTGAAGCTCAAGGTACTGATAAGGGATAAACTTGCAAAAGATGGAATTAACCTGGGAGAAGCACCTTACACCCATAAGGTAGGCTGGTTTTACTTCTTTTTACAATACAATGATACTAAATGGTGGATCTACAAGTGCTGTCTCGTGAAATTTAATACACATACTTTGTTATGTATGTGATGAAAAGTGTGTCAAATTTATTTGATGGTGCCAAGTGATTCTTCCTTAGTGTACCAAGGATACTCTGGTTTCTCTGCCAAAAGTCTTCTGAGATTCAATGAAGTGTTGTCAGATTTCACTTTCTCTTAATTTACTCAAAACAGTTTGATTAGTGACTAAGTTTATTTTAATTGAGCAAGTGAGTCCTGGATGAAACTGCCCTTTTCTTTAGAGTTAACATATAACCAAAGACTAAGAGTTAAAAACCCTATGGCCTTTCCACACAGATGTCAGTGGGGTGATGGATTACTCTGGTCGATACATTGCTGACAGCATGGCATTTTATTTCTGAGGATCTTCTCTATTCTGACAATTGTCCAGACTGTGCTGACTGCAGAGACTTTTAGTTAATGTAATTGCAGGGAGTAGATTTTCAGATTTGGCATTGACCAGATCCGTTCAGTCCTTAATACATTCAGCAAGTAGACTGAGGTGGAAAAAAACAAACTGAGGGGATAAATCTGGCTTATTTTCAGCGATACATGTATGTCACTATCACTGGAGGGCATGATATTTGTATTCTGGATTTGATTATTAGACAATAGTTGGTAAACTGGTGATATGAATCTGTTTCCGGTGTAGTGTAACAGACTGGATTCCTTCTAAGCAGCACTGTTGGACACTGCCCTCGAATATCTTTACACTTTCAGACCTAAGGCACAGTTTCTGTTCTCAGCAGTGGCACTTAGCCAAGACAGAACTTGTTCTTTTAATGCACATCCTTACTTACCTTGGTTTTGTCTTTGATCAGCAGATTCAAGTTTAATACACTACTCATCAATAATGAATGAATGTGATCTGAGGGACTGATGAGCAGTTTGAACTGATTTTTGTGTCACAACAAATCATAGAACATACTGAGCCTGTTTTGCTTGAGTGCCTTTACACAGTCATTGTTATTGTGCAGTCTTATATAAGACTTAGCCGTATTGAAAATTGTGCAGTGTTTGTTTTATTCTCATTTATTCTAATGACGACAGTCTAATTGGAAAAAATTTTGTTACCACTCTGAAGTGTCATAACCTTTAAAACAGTTGCACTGTTGCTAAAGTACAGTATCATTCTGGGCAGTTTTACAGCTACAAGCATCTACTGTTCATGAAAGATTCAGAGGCTGGGAACTGCTAAGTGCAAAGGTACTTTGTGATTCACTTCCAAACATTTTTCTAGGTTACAGGCAATATTGGCACAGTTAGATTCGTCCAAAAAAATGTCTTTAATTCATTCGACTTAAAAGCACCACCAACTCTCGAGTCAGCACAGCCATACTAAGGGTCCAGTTCATTCACGGGGCAGACATATGACAGTAGCTACACTCATTCTCTACTAGTTAGTTGATGTAATATCTACAAAGTACAACAGACCATCACTAACAAATGATTTACGTTTGGCTTTGGTTCTCCAGCCTTACACTGTGTGGTTAACATTTGGAGTGTTTTGTCATCCTACTACAGCTCTGTAGGAAATAGGCCAGTCTTTTATTGGCTCATTTATTTAGGACCATTTGAGTTTTCTCACTACTTACATTTTGAAGATATGCACGGTCATTTTATTAATTTGCAGCTTGAATATTGAGTACCAGCTATAAGCGAAGAGCTGATTTAAAGCAGGTCAGACTGGTTGGCGCTGTGTGATAACAGTTTGGCCTTCAGGTTCATCAGATTTAGTCCAGTTGCAGAATTGGGTATATAGGCCAGCATGGCCCATTTTCTCACCAAGAATAGCATACAGCAGCTTCAGGCTAAGTCTGGCTTTACCAGCAATATTCAACTTACTTGCTGAAATTTGTGCAGAATTTGACCAAATATCAGTATAATATTAAAAATCAAGGTGATTTGTGATTAAAGATTGGATAATTCACAATACAATTTATTGTTGTCCTTTCTATTGTTGTCTCCAAAAATAATGTAAAGTGATATCATCGTGTCACTGTAAGGAAAATGCATGTGGAGATTTATTTGAAAGTGTAGCATAGTACTGTAGCATTAAAACAAATCCATCTACACATATTTCAAGCAAGTGTCTTCTGTGCTGCAGCCTCTCTCCTTATGACCTTAAACATAAAAGTCTTGAAATTTGGTTGTAAACTTAAGCAAGAGCCCATTCAGATGATTAACACTCTTTTTAAATGTGCATGAAATGATTAGTTTTGTCATTTGCCAACAAAGCATACATCACATTGCTGATCTCATCCGGACCCTGTTGGGAGGATTCCCTTTATAGCTGGCTTTACTTCCCTGTGTCACTTTGCCAGAGGACAGGAGGACAAGCAAAACCAGCAGGCCCCTTTTGACAGAAGAGAAGCCAGGCTGAATAGAGCCTGGCAAAATACAAAGCTCTGCAGCAGCTGACAGCTGTCTCTGCTTTTGTCTCTGTAAAATGGAGACTGAATAGGATGGTTTCTGTTTGAGCAAAGTTGGTTTTTAAAACACCAGGACCAGTTTAGCTATGAGGACCAGTACAACATAATGTTTATATAAATAAAGGAGAGAAGGAGTTTGTAGCTTTAATGGTTGATAACATCTATCACTTATTTCTATGTTTACCTCAGTGTTTATTGTGTATCATTTCTTCATATTGTAGACAAACACCAGTTTATGTTTTTAGTATCGGAAAAACTACAGTTCCTGTGATTGCGTCAGAACACGTCGGCACACACTGTTATTTACTAGACTCTTCTGGACTTCGGCGGTCCAAGTAGCACAAGGCTAACTGTGCTTCTGATATTGGTCTCACCTCTCCCAGCTTTTTAAGTTGTAAAAAAACACAAGAAGATGTGTAATAGATACAGCATCTCTCGACTATAGGCCTCAGTTCAGTTCTCCTGCCAGTCAGCTGGCTGGATTTTTAGTTATTCTGGATTTTTAGCTATTCTGGATTTTTAGTTATTAGCCAAATTAAAAATCTCAGTGGGATTTTGAGTGGGGTTTTCTTTCTTCTGGAAATTCTGGTTTCAGTTCTGCTCTCTATACCTCTGTCTAGTTAACATTCATTTCAATTGTCCTGCTGCCATCATGTTGACTTTAAGTGAAAAATGATTTAGAAGAGCATCTGAGAAACCAAGAGAAGCGTATGTACTTAGTCTGTACTCACTAACGTACCATTCACATGCTTATTTAAGATGATATGTAAGCTCAGGAAGCAGGGTTTTTTTCTTTTGAGAGAAAAGTATTTTGTGTAAGTATTTCCCTTAAGCACCGTAGCTATTGAAACACATCTCGGTTTCCAGCCGTTACCTCTGTGTTGCTTCAGCTAAACAATACTAAGTAGGTCTTTGAAACTATGTGGTGCTCTCTGAATTTAAATCACTGCACAGTAGAGAAAGCCTCTTTTGGTTTGTGGCAGACGCACGCAAGAGGCAGTTGAATTGACAGAGGAAGTTTTATTTCTATCAACAAACAAAAACAGATTAATCACTTCACTTGATAAATGTACAGCAATGCCTTGGACCTGATGGGGATTTGTCTGCATAAAGATGTTTTTGAGTGCGCCAGCCCTTCTGGTGGTGTGTCATCCCCCGGCCCTTGGAGATCTCTGAGCTACACACTATAGTGATCTTGATCATGTTCCTTTACAGCCATTTTCCATGCTGAGCTATTTTTAATGCATGTTCAAAATGGGCCATTCATTCAAATAGAAGTGTATAGATAAGTTTTCAAGATACTCTCATGTTTCTTTTTATGAACAAAAGTACAATGGATGAACAAATTAAAGGACATTTTGCTCGCTTGTCTTATGCTAGATTTACCTGTGAGACACTTGTTGTACCCGGTACTTTTTACCATACTGACTCTGAGAGACGAGACAGTCCAAGTAACTACAAAAGCGTGCTGATTTATTTCATGAACACAGGTAAAAATTAACATTACATGCTCAGGCATCTTGCACCTCCAAACTGTACGCAGGCAGATGAAAGATGAAAGACCCCCGAACCCAACAGGCCTGTACATTATATTTGGTTTGGGCTAACCCCATTCTACACAGGCACGTCAAACCGTGACGTCACCTGATATGCCAGCTTTACAGCTGACCGTAGCAGTAGTCAAAACATGGAGAAAATCAATGTGTGTGAGTGTTGATTAAGTGGTGTGTATCTAAGAACATACAGGACATTCAGGGACATGTCCGGACATTAAGCCTAGGAAGATATTATGATTAAGATTACGGCTAAACATATCATACAGTAGCCACTTTCTATCTAGTTATCCTGGAACATAAACAACCTGGAGTAACTCATGAAAATGAGTAAGCATTTAACAGCCTACCTAGACATCCTGTCTACACTAAAGACATTTCTAATACAACAAGTACCTAACCAACATCTATCTGACTAAAAAATACCTAACACACTGAATGTCAATATTTAAATTCAGTTTTAATTTATTATTATTTTTATTCCTGTTGTACCCGGTACTTTTTACCATACTGACTCTGAGAGACGAGACAGTCCAAGTAACTAC
>NW_018127970.1:165678-172552 GCF_001952655.1 Monopterus albus | reverse complement strand
CACGACCTCTAGTAACATGTCGTGACTTAAACATAAGAACATATTATGGCTAAGGCTACAGTTATACACGTCATAATAATAATATTAAACATCCTGTCTGCTGACAGTCATCAACTCTTCTCTCTAGTTATCCTTGACCAGATGTACCCTGTAGAAACTCATAAGCATGACTAAGCATTTAACAGTCTAACTAGACATCCTATCTCCACTAAACATTTCTAATACATAAAGTATCTAACCAATATCTATCTGACTAAAAATACCTAACATTCCCAAGTTAAACTTTATTCATCTGTGTGTCTCGTGGTCTCTCTACCGTGCAACCAATTCTGTGTGCATGTCCTTTTTTGTTACCATCTCAACAGTCTCAGTTTTACCTGACAAAGCACCAGTAGCTCTAAATAGGGATGCAAATAAGCTTTGAAGGCAACTGAGCAGAAGTCTTTTGTTTCAGGTGGGCTACAACAATAATGGCAAGATAAACATGGAATAAAGCATCAACTCTCTACTTTCCATTCAATTTTAATGTTAGATCCTGTGGAGAATCTCCCAAACCATCTTCATCCCTTAGACCAAATTGCCAGTAAACAGTGTAGTTGTGTTCCCAATGTAAAAAGACTTCAACAAATTTCATCTGCATTGTTTCAATTTGCATCTTGGATTACCTCCAGCTATTCACTTAGTATGACATTGTGTGTTGATTCACTAAATTCCACAGAGGTTGTGTGTTGGAGTTGCTTTAATAAAGGAAGGATTTGCACAGTGCTCAGGCAGCAGGCCCAAAAAGCCAGACTGGCTGTGTTTGTTATAAACATAATCTGGCATTTGTGCCAAGTGGCTTAGTGAAATGTTAAATGAGATGTATTATGGTAGAATCGACCCATACTGCTTAGCATTCAATTGGGCCAAACCGGATGGCTTGAATAAATTCCTGCTCCCTCTCTGCCATCATGGAGATATTACACAGCTTATGACTGCAGGACTTGTTCTTTGTGCTTCTAGAAGTCAGTGTTGCTCCAGTTGATGAGGGATGGCTTGGTTTTTGGATACATTGGTATTTATTTTAAACTTTGTAGGAGATTCCTCCTATAGGTAGACAACACTAGAGAAGCTCTTAAAGTCTTTGATTAAACTCCTCTGTGTTCATCATGTGTTATTCATCTTGAAATTGTAGCAACACTCAAGCAAGGGTGGAATTAATTGGACCAATTCACTCACTTAACATTTGATTTGGAAATTCCCTCTCACATTGTTACACCAGTGCAATTCATTTGGTGTAATTGTAGTTCAGACATCATTTGTTTCCCCTCTTTTAGAATATTTTGCTTAGATAAAACAGGACAAAAATGATTATTTGCATTCTCTCACAGAAAAGACTCGTAGTTTGTGGATCTGTTAAGACTTCTTTTGCTTGTGCATTATTTGTTGTTTTATAACAACTTCCTAGATCATTTTTCATTGAAAAAAGCATTGTAACATTTTAACAAAATTTGCAGCAATGTGTCTTTTCAACAATCTGTGTATGTTTCATAGGATAATCCACGAGAACGTTTTGTTGTGAAAACACCCTCCTCTGTGTAGAAAAGATGACAACCCCTGAAATATGATAACAAATCTATTTTAAATCTGTCCTAACCTCTTATTTATGTATATAAAGATACAAAGGGATTTGATTTAAGCCCTTTGGGGAATTACTTTGAGATCCTAAAGCTTTTTGGGTCAGTAATGCTTGATTTAGTCAACACATGTATTATACTAAAATCTATGTACAAAATGAGGTCTCAATCAGGGATATGTGCTTTCATGTTTTGCTACCACTACAGTTGTTCAACTACTATTTGAGCATTGCATTTTGGGTAGTCATTAGCTCAGTGACACCCTGTGGGTGGAGTGGATGAGTATTGTTTAGATATGGAGTCCTTATGGAGCCACATGGAGTCTGGTCTGGCAAACTAACAGGAGGCTCATTAGCTATCGCATTCATGACTAACCCTGGTCTGTCTTGCTGCCCACTCTGCTGCAGGCTCCTGCATTCATACTCCTAGACATGACAGCTGTGCTAGTTAGACATACTGAAGCATGGGGTTCACCTTTCAGAAGTTTGCATGTTGGCTCGCATATGCTTGATCTTTACTGGGGTTAGTGCAGTCAAGCTGAAATGTCTCTGTGGTACAATGAAGCCCGTGTAATGTCCACTGGCATGTTTGTTGGGTTCTAGTTGTGGTGATTCAGTAGTGAGTGGTAGTGCCTCCAGCCACACAGCCAATGTTAAAATAATATATCTGGAAATGGAAGGATCTGACTCATTAATACCTTGATGTTTGGCCTGCTGCATACTTCCTTTTGACTATTAGACAGTTAACATCTTGCTGAATGTTTTTTTTTTTTAAATGTCACTTTTAGGAACCATGCCAAGCTTTTGTTGGCATTTAAATTTTCAGTGAAAAGGTTGTGGATGAACACTCTCTCCATGGTGGTTAAAATGTCATTTTGATTTGGAAAGCATTCTGTAACAGCATTCAACAATGGCTGAGTGAGGAACTCAGCATATAAATTTTATTAAAGAGTGTGGGGGAAAATATCAACTCAGCACAGTTGGTTATAGGACCTTGGTCAAGTATCATTGGCAAATAGTTAGCATTTAGATAACGTCCCAGATAATGTCAGGCTAAAATTACTGTATTATATTTTTGGTTTTGACAGCATTCTTGATGCCTCACAGTTCTCATGGTTCTGTTATTTGTGATTCCTTAAATGTGTTGCATGACATGAGTTTGCAGTGATTGCTGGTGGAAGTCTTGGTTGTGCCTAATGAACTGGAGTCTGCCTGCAGGTAGGCTGCACCTGTTTGCAGCTTCAGTCGACTGTGCAGTTGACTGAAGCTGTTGTTCTCTGTGCTGTGGATGCCTGGATATAGTGCTCTCGGCAGTCTGTCGTGACAGGTGTCTGTATATTTCTCAGTGAGGTTAAGAAACTCATCCTTTCACTGAGACTGTGCCGTACAAATAGCTGCTCGCTCATGCCTGTAAAAGCTCCAGTCAGTTGTCACTCCCAGATCGAGCTACTGAGTCAATTATGACCTGTTTTTTTTTTTTTTTGGAGCGGGTGGTCTCTCTCTGCTTTTTGCTGGAGTCAATAATTTACCAGCCTTTCTACTTAGCTTTAGTTGCTTAAGTGAAATTAAATGGATGAACTACTGGAAGGAAATAAAATGTGCTCATCTGAGCTCCATGTTAATGAAAACCCAGACTGCAGAACTGACTTTTTTTTGAGTTTCAGAATCCATGAAGATACAGTATTAACAGTGACGCTTTAACCACAAATTATTTTCCACTATTTAGCACTAGTCTCAGGACTTTGGTTCTTCCACTGTATTATAAATGACATTTATTTTATTCCCAACTTGTCCATCCATGAAGTAGGCACTATTGCCGGTCTACTCCTTACTTCCTTGTCTTATCTCTACCTCATCTTGTCATTGTTACCTGTGGATCTGACATACTTTCACTAAATCACACTATACCACTATATGAATTACAGTATCTACAACAAATATTAAAATGTTTAGTGTTAATTTAGATCTTCTGGAGATTTATAGCATGATTAGTATAATGCCTCTTGTGAAGCACATGGGGCCATCTGTCTGTAGTCTGAAGTGGTAGACTGGGTGACAATACTGAAGAAATAGTGGAGAAAAGATGAGAGATGGGGAAGAGGAAAGTGGGATAAAAAGAAAATGAGAGGAGAGTAAAAGATTTGGATGAGCTTTCAATGAGGACTAGCATGCTCTGATTCCTCATAAATGTTTGTATGTTCTTCATCTATGTTACAATATACCAGTTTTGTCATCCTGATTGTCTATACTGTATATTTGTCCATCCTGGAATGAGGTTCGTTCCTCTTCCTGATGTTTCTTCCAAATTTTTGGTTAAATAGGTTTTTTTGGGGAGTTTTTCCTGATCTGATTCGAAGGAGCAAGGACAGAGGGTGTCTACTGTACAGATTGTAAAGTCACTGAGGCGAAGCTGTGATATGTGATACTGGGCTGTATAAATAAAAAGTGAATTGAGTTGCAGTGATGTAACCTAAAAGGAACCAGATCCTACAGAATTAACAAATCCCAGCAGTTTTTATGTCTCTGAAGGATTATTTGATCAAGTTCTCATGTCGATCAGCATTTGCTCAGGACCACAACTGAGCCACTGTGTGATTTTATTTATTTATTTAGTGCATTCAATTTTTTTTTATATTGTCTTGAAGATTATTGATCCTGAAATCTGAAATTGGAGTGCTTTTTATTAGTCTGTATATTAGTCATGGGGAGAGACTCACTTTATTGTTCTAATTCATTTGAACAGCATTAGGAGCATGTATTATACTAATTGCATAGCCCAGTGCAGGGAAATGGTTCATTATGCATGACTTAATACAATTTAAGCATTTCTGCATTAAAGTTTGCTTATATGGCCACTCACTCAATTTACTAAATGGACCTCAGGAAAAAGAAGTTCAGCTTCCCCTGTCAAAACTTACCTTTACAGAGCGTTTCACTATAAATGTATTCTGCACCACGGCTCAGTGAGAACATAATATGAAGATTAAAAGTAGAGATACCACAATAAAGATTTTTGAAGCAATGTTTCAACTGGTAAGTGAGGCTCTGACCAACTGGCAACCTCCGAGGCCGGGAACCGATACATAACTGGTCCATTTAAATTATATTGAGGCTTAAAGTTATTCATTTAATTAAAGGCGTGGCCTCTTTTTGAATGACAGGCGGGAGGGCCCCACTGCAGGTGGCTAGCTGCTAGCTGTCTAGCGAGCTCCACTCATGCTTCACCTCTTTGCCCGTTTTTGGATTAGCTGGCGTTAGGCCAAGTGAAGCTCTACGAATATGGCAACAGCCACACTTGAGCTTCAAAACAGCTCTAGGCAAAAAAGACAAAGACAGAGTTGTCAGAAGCAACTTGGTAAGGTCTCAGTAATTTCCATAGGAAGAAAAGTTTTGTTTGCACCTGTGGTGCAACATGTGGTCCAGATGTCTTTAGAACATCATAACACTGCCGGATTACAATACAGTGTCCTGTTTGGTGTCTCACCATTCTGACACCAGTAACCCGCCCAGTGTAATGACAGATCGTTGTTAAATCGAACTAAATGAAGGAGTAGTGACCAGAGGTCTAGTCTTTGCCTTTTATTTATCTGATTTTCTTTTCCTGATTGAACCAATTCACTTGTTTTTCCACCCCTCGTAGAATGACCTCATTCTGGGCCCCCATGATTTTACATTGTGTGATTGACAGGAGGATCAGTGGATATTGTGGGTCCTGTGAGGGGTGAGCTGCCTCACAGATAATGCAGCCAGAGACGTTGAGAGCTGGCAGCCGTGTCTCAGGGGATTGCTGTCACACAAGGGTAATTATCCGAGCACGGGGGCGAAGAGCTGATGAAATGATTTCGGCACGATTGAATTAATCATGGTCCAAGAAATACGAACAATCCACAGGCTGCTTCGCTACAAACCCAGAACCATTCATAGTCCTTACAAATGTCAACACATTCTAGGTGTGAATTTTAAAAAGGAGGTTTATTTGTTTTCAGCACCACAGAATTAAACATGCTCCAAGGAGCGGAGGCAATCTAACTCGCTGCCCAGACTATAAAAACAGAGGATTTCCATGTATTTAATTTGGCAGAATTTTAAAGGGGATGACTCACTTTTTGATACCTGTACTATTGAATGAAAGAGGGACCTGTCCCAAAATGTTTTAGTAATATAGGTTGCTTTTACAAAAATAGATTATACATATTTCCAAATATGAATTATTGTGTTGTTTCCTAAACGGCCAGTTTGTGATCACTTTTCTTCTGTCTTCTTCCCACTGAGGATGAGAGCGTTTGGAAATCTCTTGTGCAGTGAAGCAGGTCTTTGGTCCCAGTTAGCAGTGAAATATTTGCTCACTGACTTACTCTATATGCAGTGTGTGTATCTGTGACTGACAGCATGCGTGTCACAGTGTGACCCTTGTCATCAAACCCTCATTTGGGACTTGTCAAAATCCACTTACCACTCAGACATGAATGGTTAAGCTCTTTCACTCATCTTCTTTTTCTGTGTAGGGGGCCTTGGTGCTGTTGATCTAGACTGGGCCCTTGGATGCTCTGGAAGAGCAGTCGCTGTTTTTTACTTGTGCATTGTAGTATATAAACAATTTGGTATCAATACCTATATTAACAGCACAAGAAACCAAACCACAGAGCTTGACTGGAAGCAATAGATGTCGTGTGTACAGAATAAATAAAATCAGAATAAATCAGCATAAAGTTGGTAGAAACAGGACACATGTAAATACAAAAAATATATAGCTTTACCATTTTAGCTATAACTGATGTAAATACAATTTGTAAACTACATCATGCATGTTTACCCTAAACCACTGTGTTTGTATATAATCATGTTCAGGTACAGTTCAGTAAATTGGAATATCGTGGAAAAGTCCATTTATTTCAGTAATTCAACTCAAATAGTGAAACTCGTGTATTATATAAATTCAGTACACACAGAATGAAGTAGTTTAAGCCGTTGGGTCTTTTAATTGTAATGATTTTGGCCCACATTTAACAAAAACCCACCAAATCACTATCTCAATAAATTAGAATACCTCATAAGACCTATAAAAACCATTTTTAGTGAATTGCTGGCCTTCTGGAAAGTATCCCTTCTGGATTGCGAGCGAGAGCAGACGTGTTTATTGCTTCTCTGTCTGTTCTACGATTTTTCACTTCTGTTCTTTTCATATTGTCAAGGCTTTGAGCTCTGAGCAAAAACTCTACAACTACTAAAATGCCTCCAAAAGGGAAAAGAGCTAATAAA
>NW_018127970.1:164870-165645 GCF_001952655.1 Monopterus albus | reverse complement strand
GCGGAAGAGTACTCGTTTTCAGCAGAGCAAGTTGCTGAGATGATGGAGCGGCAGCGCAGTATGCACACTGCGCTTATGTGCCAGGGCTTTGTGAAGCTAATTATGGACGAGGCTCATAACAAGAGATTCGACAGCTTGACCAAGGAAATGCAGGAGATAAAGATAAGTTTGCAGTTTACCCAGCGAGAGGTGGACGCGATTAAAGCGGACGTGGGGATGCATGAAATAGCTGACAGTTGTCGGGATATGAATAAAATCCGAGAGAATCTAATAACTCTCACGTATAGAATGGAGGAGATGGACACACAGTCCAAGCAAAAAAACCTGATCTTCGAGGGAATCATGGAGTCGGCTGGAGAGAGCGTGACGGAAGCGGAGGGTAAGGTGGAGGAAATATTAAAGGACAAACTGCAGATTCACCAGGGTATAGAAATGGATCGGGTCTACAGAATGGGGAAATTGACCGAACGGGGTCCAAGGGGGATCATGGTTAAGTTGAAGAACGAGAAAGACAAGATAACTATTCTGCAACGAGCCAGGAAGCTGAAGGGAACCAAGATTTACATCAATGAAGATTTCCCCGAGGGTGTGAGGAAGAGAAGACAGGCGCTGATGCCGAGGTTAAGAGAGGCTAGGGCGAGAGGAGATATAGCGTTTCTGCGATACGATAAATTGGTGACCAGACCACAGAACCAAGACTTCGGACCAAGGAACAGCACGCCGAGTCAAGGACAGTATGATGGGAAGGCGGGACCCTCTCATGTCTGAAGAAGCT
>NW_018127970.1:138800-161190 GCF_001952655.1 Monopterus albus | reverse complement strand
GGGTGCAGTGACTGTGGTTTGCAAAAAACACAGTGGACCAACACCAGCAGATGACATTGCACCCCAAACCATCACAGACTGTGGAAACTTAACACTGGACTTCAAACAACTTGGGCTATGAGCTTCTCTACCCTTCCTCCAGACTCTAGGACCTTGGTTTCCAAATGAAATACAAAACTTGCTCTCATCTGAAAAGAGGACTTTGGACCACTGGGCAACAGTCCAGTTCTTCTTCTCCTTAGCCCAGCTAAGACACCTCTGCCGTTGTCTGTGGTTCAGGAGTGGCTTGACAAGAGGAATACGACAACTGTAGCCGAATTCCCTGACACGTCGGTGTGTGTGGTGGCCCTTGATGCCTTGACCCCAGCCTCAGTCCATTCCTTGTGAAGTTCACCCAAATTCTTGAATCGATTTTGCTTGACAAGCCTCTCAAGGCTGCGGTTCTCTCTGTTGGTTGTGCATCTTTTTCCTACCACTCAACTTTCTGTTAGCATGCTTGGATACAGCACTCTGTGAACAGCCAGCTTCTTTGGCAATGAATGTTTGTCGCTTACCCTCCTTGTGACGGGTGTTGATGATTGTCTTCTGGACAACTGCCAGATCAGCAGTCTTCCCCATGATTGTGTAGCCTAGTGAACCAAGCAGTGACCATTTTGAAGGCTCAGGACACCTTTGCAGGTGTTTTGAGTTGACTAGCTGAGTGACATGTCACCATATTCTTTATTTATTGAGATAGTGATTTGGTGGGTTTTTGTTAAATGTGAGCAAAATCATCACAATTAAAAGACCCAACGGCTTAAACTACTTCAGTCTGTGTGTACTGAATGTATATAATACACGAGTTTCACTATTTGAGTTGAATTACTGAAATAAATGGACTTTTCCATGACATTCTAATTTATTGAGCTGCACCTGTATGTGCAGGTTAAAGTGACATAGTAGTAGGCGGTGGCTGTGGCTCAGGAGATAGAGCACAAGGTCCTCTCTTAACTGGAGGGTTGGTGGTTCGGTTCCTGGCTTCTTCAGTCCACATTTCAAAGTGTCCTTGAGCAAGACACTGACCCCCTTGTTGCTTCCGGTGATATCATTGGTTTGTGTGTGTGAATGGGGAAATAGTGTGCTTCAACGTGTAGAACTGATCTTTTCAGAATAGTCTGTTGCTATCAGAAATTTTCCATGTCATGTGATACTTTGGCAACTGATATGCACTAGTTGTTCCACATATGCCTGAATTGTCTCCCTCTCTTGAGCACAGAGTGATCTCTGCAGGGATCAAAGCTCAGATGAGTGCTCAGACACTCTATTGGCACAGACAAAATCAAGGGACTTGATAGTGAAAGTAAAGAGCTACCTGACAGGCAGGAGTGGGCTCCAGCTCCCCCTGTGCTTTGAGCTGATGAGCAGCCCGCTGCTGTGTAGCCAAGCGTAAAACTGCCCTTTCTAGCACGAGCTGCCTCGGCCCTTTGGCACAGCAGAACGTAGCCCTCCACCATCTCCACCATCCATCTGGAGCTCAGTGTACTCTGCAGCCTCCTGCTGCAGATCTGACACTGGTGTAGTTACCTCTGGAGTCAGTTACTAAAGATGAAGATTAGAGGCAGGAGGCTCACATCTATACAAAGAGGGTTATTTCTCAGCACAGTTAATCTGACTGTGTAAGACTACAAGCAAACAAGGTCATCTCCCTGGTAGTTCCTTAATGCCTTGAGGATTTGTAAAGATGTCTTTGTTACCATATGTTACCATACAGCAGTGAGTAGAGCAGGAAAATCTCATTGTTGCTTCTAATACAAGGTTCTGTGGAATTTTGATAGCATTTAGTACTATCACTAAGGACGTTTCTAAATACATTAAGAATTTCTCATCACTTTTTTCTTTCTTTCTTTGTTCTTCCCTTTCTTGGGCATGTTTATTATATAGCTGATAGTTTACTGCAAAGGCAAACTGCACACACTAAAGGCTTTGGGAAATTTAATACATGAGGCTTTTAACTAAAGCATGTGATTATTGTCAGCCCTCTATTAATGACACCTTTACCAACTAGCTGAAAGATGTTGATTTAGAGTTATTTGCTGCCACCTGCTGGTTCTTAGGCAGTCTTCAGATGTAAGTTCAACATCCAGACATTTGTTTGGATAAGGTTATTTCTTTGTAAGATTGTTTTTTTGTTGTTGCATTGTCGTTTGTATTCTGTGAGGTACAGTAGGTGTTGAATGGAGCAAGCCTACATGTCAGCTAAAGTGTAAACTCGAAGCCCTCACCAATACACAGTGCAGTTTTGTGAGAAACGTGTAAAAATAGCTTCTTTTAACAAGAAAACACCACAGGGTCTCTAAGTTATTCATTCATTAAAACATAATTGATCAAATAAAATGTGCAAAGTCATTATATGTACTTGCAGAGTAATATAAAACTGCAGTTAGAGAGAAACCTCCAAATCAGCAGAGGGAGGCATAATAACATGTTTTTGGCTTGTCTTATAAAGCCGGTATTAGCCTGACACATGGCTTTAACCCTCCTGCAGACATAAACATGTAGGCTCACTCTCACACACTTAGACTGAGGTGGTGGTTTATTTGAACATGTGAGTCATCCAGTCCCTGTGGGCTGCAGCTGGAGAGAGCAGAGCGCTCCACCCAGCACCACCAGCATCATGTGTAGCTACAACTCCCCCAACCTCCACTCAGCCAAACTACCTCTGATTTATGCATGCCGGATACCCCTCCCCTTCACTTCACAACCTATTGTCCACTCACTGAACTGAGTAAAGTTTCAAAACGAAGGCTTTCGCTTACAGCAGTGTGGAGGAACTGAGAAGGCAGCTTGTGCTGGGTAGCTACAGTTGGCAGACAGATCCCTGTTTGTGGTGAGTGTATTTATGCACTGGAATGTGGTCCTCTGGTTAGAGAGCTCATAGTTTAGTGTGGATTCATTGGTGAAAAATTCAGTTTATATATATATATATGTAGATAATATATAGCCAAGTTTGAAAAGATAACGTTAAGCTTTTCCTGTGAACCAGCTGATTTAGTCGGTTAATGAAGATGTTAATTTAGTAGAAAATGCTTGAAGAGCTTGTTCTCACATAGTCTGTTGAAACATCGCTTAATCTGTTTAACACATTTACTGTACAATAGATGTTCATGGGTTAATCAGCAATGTTTACAGTATGAGATTCTGTGCTGAACTAAACCTGTACATTGACATTTGATTTAAATTAAGTGGCTGAGTTGACTGACGTGTGTTTGACATGGCATAGTATTTATTTATTTTTTTACGTGATATGTCATTCAAAAATAAGAACAACAAATGGGATAAATATTTGGTTTTCTAAGCCCTGTTTGGGAAAAAATGCTTTTCTGCTACATCAGTGCATATGTGGTGTTCTGTGGAATATAGTTTGCATGAAACCAACTGCAGGTCAAAATGGAGTCGACTTAAGGTTTAATTCTATCAGGACACTTATTATCAGAGAAATTGGCATTAATAGAAAACTATGTTCTGAACCCACTGATACTCGTGGTATTCAGAATCAGAATCAGCTTTATTGGCCAGATGTGACGGATACACGAGGAATTTGACTCGGGTACATCGGCTCTCAATGTGCAAACAGTAAACCAGCATAAGGCTGTGTAATATAACAAAATAGCAGTATTAACATCAACAACCAGTGCAAACAATGCAGAAAAAACAGTATAAACAGACAGTAAACAATGTAGACAACAAAGGAATGTTCATTGAAATGAGATAAATAGGGATAAAAACAGAGTATTTAAAACTAGAGACCTGTATGACTCTTTATAATCTGTACAATGTATATATACACAGGTATTGATGTCTGACTCCAGAGCTTCCTACTACACTTATGGCTCAAAGCAGGATAAAGTGATACAAAGCATTTTCTGATAATTTGTGACCCAGGGTGCTTATCGGAGAAGTGAGACAGGATAGAGGAACTGTAACACTCATTAGACACTTTGGGCCCTGAGGGCACATGGATCTTTTGTCTGCTTGTTGGATGCTCAGTGCCTGAGAAATGTGACACCAGGTTCTCCTTTTTAAGTCTCTGTGGTTGATGTCTCGTGCTGCAGTTTTATCTTAGAGACCATTAATTTGAAAACGGAGAGAAATGTGAAGCACACTGGAATATTTTCCCTAAACTCCCATTCTCCAAGAATTTTTGGCACGATTATGAAATTCCATATTGTGTATTTGATTTCACATTCAGTCAGTTGTTTTGTATATGCCTGAGCTGTGTTTACATTCAGTGTGACAGGGATGTATACGAGCAGCGTGTTTAATTAACACTCAGGGCGATGCAGTATCATGTGACTGTCACAATAGGCTGTTTATGTGAATCAGTGGCAGTCTGAGGCAGAAGAGTGGCACAGTGCAGAGCTTCTCAGTTGGCTGTAGCCTCGTTTATTGAACGTATGAAAAGCAGCAGCCAGATTTTCAGGCCATTTTTGACCCCGGGGCATGTCATTCACTAAATGAATGGCCTCCTTTTCTGGACAGTTGAGTCAGTCACAGTCTATCATGCCACAAAACAAGTGAACCCACAGTAATACTCCTCACTGCAGAGGACTGTTTTCAGTGGGCACATTTGCATTCCTTCAGGGTATGGCATGGTTGAAGCTTAATAACAACAATAATAATAGTAATAATAATGCGTGAAACAGTTTATGGACTTACTGATGGCTAGTACAGCAGATCCTACACAGCTTGTGTTTGTCTTGTTTTAATTCATGACTAGGTGTGGTCTTCTTAGAATTTGTTTCCTCCATAATGCATTTTACTATTGAAAAATAGTTTCACAGTATATTAATATAATAATTTTGAGAACATAAATACTTGGAGAGATGGGGCTACAGGTTTATTTTAGTCTAGAATTAGGTTTTTTATTCCTTGACAAGGAAACTAGCCCCATGTGTTAATTCTGGTCCCAGCAGTCATAAAACTCAGCAAAAATTCTCACACATGATTATCTGTCATTAACCTTCTTTCCACATGGCAAAAGGCACATAACATGGCATCATTAAAGGAAACTAAAAGGGTTACATCCAGGAGAGGCTCATCTGACTGAGTACTTAATGTGATTAATGATAGATTGAACTGTGGCCTCTTGAGCAAGTCCCAGTGACTGTAGGAGAGCTGAGTGAACGTCGTGTCACTGCGTTTCCTCTGGCCAGGGGGTCAGGTCTGAGGAGGTGAGGTCTGTGGGCAGGAAGACAACAAGCTGGTGAAGACAGAGGCAATATCACAGCTGGATGTCTGTGATGCTTTTACACCCCTTGTGCTTTATCTCTGTTTCCTGGTTGTTTGTCAAGCTGGTGACAGTACTAAAGCTTAAAACAATGGCTTATCGTGACAGTGGTCCTTGTTTATAGAGTGTCTGCAGTTCAACCTCTGTAGGTGTTAGTTTCCTCTTCTGGTATGTGCTCATATCTGTGTGAGTGTTTGCCTTTATCTCTTGCAGGATGGCTCAGTGGGGAACCTTGATGACCTGGCTCAAGAGTACTCTCAGTATTACGGCACCTCTCTCAGTGAAGTCTGTGAAAGGATGGAGGAGCTACGAAAACGCAAAGTAGTGCAAGACACAGAGATGGTAAACAGCCTTATCAGTCATTTTTTGATGAACCAAGGTCAAAAAAATCTAATACTTCAGCACTAAATATTGGGGTTGTTTCTGCTGCAGTTTTAAATGTGTATTTGCTTTTTGTAGAAAGTTAAATGAAGAATATCAGTATCACTATCATATCCATTTACCATTAAGTTACAGCGCTTAAGTGATTAGCTTAACTGTCAGAAGATGATAAACTCTGTCTCCCTGCACCTCTGAAACGCTCTAACACCTTACAATACCAATTGCAGTAGTAGTTTCCCCCTGTTTCTAGTCTTTATGCTAAACTAAGCTAACCAGCTGATTGCTGTAGGTACATATTTAGCATAATGGTATGCACTTTGTCACCTAAATCTCATCAAGAAGGCCTGAAATGTCAAATTATTTTTTTAACTGCTGTCTACTATGACTGTGTTACATGCTGCTGTGTTGTTAACGTTGACTGTATATAAAAACTGGGCAAACCCACTGTGACATTACCCATTAGTTTTCTGAAAAGCAATTTTGAAGCTCAAGTCTGGCTGTCGCATATTGGTAGAGCTTCACTCCACCTGAAAGGTCTAGGCAGCTAGCAGCTAGCTACCTATGGCGGGACCTTCCCACCTAGCACTCAATGTGGCCGTGCCCTTAATTATGCATAACTTTTAGTCTCGGTATAATTTAAACAGGTAAGTTTTTAAAAAAATTCACCCCCTATACAGTTGCCATGGAAAGGGAAATTAGCTATAGAGACAAACTGTTTTTTTTTCCAGGCTGTAAAAGTTTATTTCTGCTGTAAAGTTGGACATTTTAACATGGGAGTCTTTGGGGATCGAGTCCCTTTTGGAGCCTGCCTCAAGTGGCCATTCAAGGAACTGCAGGTTTTGGCACTTCTGCAATGGTTTCATTTCTCAGCCTCGAATGTTGTCGCTGCATTGTTGAATATCTGAATAGCTGTTTCTAAGTCAGAAATGTCAAAAGTTGCATTTAAATAATCTCTATATTTTAATGTTAAAATATTTACTCAATCGCCTTATGCAACCAATGGCACACAACGGTTAACAGATGTTATTCTGTAATGTAGACTCAGCAATTCAGTCAGCTGAATATTATTTCTATTTCTGTGTTATGATGACACTATAATTTACTCCTCCGCTTCCCCTGCCTGTGTGTTTCAGGGAAAGGTTGACTCAGTGGCCACATCAGTTCAGCTCCGCTCTCAGCTCCAGGTGAGTGTCCAGCTCTCTGTGTGTGTGTCAGGCCCTGGAAGACGGCAACTTCCTTCTCTGTGCGTCAGCAGAGGGGCTGATAAGAGCCCAAAGAATTGCTTTGTCATGGTTATCCAGAGCAAAACCCAAGCAAAAAACTAAAAAGTAACATTGGACTGACTGTGACACAGACAGCCTTGAGTCTGTCCTTGAATGTTAGAGAAGAGGTCCTAAAATATGGTAAAATGTCACTAGTGGGATATGTGAGCTATCTTGCATTCACAAGATTAGTATTTTAAAAGTGCAACAAATTACAAATAAATGAATATCTGAAATTCTTCTTTTGTGATCTTTAAACGTGACCTTAATAAACAGTTCACTAAACTGAAGCATTGCCTCTATATGTATTTATATTTACACTTGTTCTTCTCCTTAAGGAATCCCTTGGACTCAGCAGCACCACATCGACTCCAGAAACAGAAAGAAGGTAAAAACAATGCTACTTTGAAGCATCTGTAAGAGCAGGTACATGTGATTCTAGAGATGACTCTAAGTAGCAATAAATACTATAATAGATAATAATAAATATGACTGGAAATATTGTTTTGGCCCGATAATGTATAGTGTTGAGGCTTTACAGACTACATACTGTAGTTCATTTAAGTCCAGTCCACTTTTGTAAGCTTGATATCATATCGTATATTATCTCCATGTCACCCTTTGCTTCCTGGTGCCCCAGTCAGAGTATGAAGCATTTCTGTGTCGCTTCGAAACTTCCTTCCCTCTATTGTCCTTTTTTAAGAATTTCAAAGATTAGTCAAGATTAAGATGAAAGGATTTCTGTGATGATGACTAATGATGAAGCACAATAATTCACTTTTCTAAAGAACAAGTTATGCAGTATCAGTATTTTAAGGATTTAATAATCATTGTGTATAGAGCTGTATTCAGTAACACAACAGGCAGAGCTCCTCCTTCAAGGTGTGTGTTCAAAAAGGACTCGCACGACACTTACAGCGCCCCCTAGTGGGCCGGTGTTTAGTGCTGGAGAAGCCGATGCTAGTCTCAGTAACAATACCACCATTATTTTTACAGTAACGTTTCTGAGCTTTTACTTTTTAAATTGATATCTGATATGTTTAAATTTGTCTTTTCTTTGTATATTTTACTTTTTTTTAAATATTTTCTAAATGAAGTTGTAGTGAGCACACATTTTTAAGTTTTATATTGGAACGGTTTTTTGTTCATATCATACGGTGCCTGGAAGGTCTTAATGTCATTATTTACTGTGGTAAATGGGAGCATGTGAAGCCCTTTGAGTTCGTCACTATGCGTCCCATAGAGTTTTCTGTGAACTTGAATGACTAACATGTAAAAAAAAAAAAACAGTATTGGGATATGATTCAGTTAATTAAAAACATGCACAGAAATTAAAATGTTGTTCATGTATTTGTGGTCAGGAAGGAGCCTCTGTTCTTTCTGCTGTAGACAGTATGATAATATGTGATGAGATGTCACAAACAAGCAGTATACTGTAGGTCTAATCTGTTTGCAAACTGATACACTCGGTCAATACCAGTAGCAGTTGTCTGCTGAGAGAGATAACTGTGAAGCAGGCATTTATACACAACAAACATCCAGACAGAAAAAAAGGGATGGGGGGTGAAAGTGTGCAGGGAATGCAGAGGCTGCTGCTGCTGCTGCAGCAAATCCCAGACTGAACATGAAAAAGGATCTATTGTTCCCGCAATGGCCAAAGAGAACTCATCTCTGTTCATCAGCCAAGAGAAGCCAGTGTTTTTCGTCTGTTTTGACTACTTTGATTTGCCTTTACTGTAATGCTAGTGTCATGAGAAACAGTGCACTTTTGTGATTCTTTTTTTATTTGTTTTTTAATCTGACGCAAGTCTGGAGGACAGACATGTTGAGGGAGATGGTGGGATATCAGGGAAAATGAAGAAAATAACTTTGGAAAACAGGTATTATTCTGTTCAGGGCTTTGATTCCCAGTTTGAACTCTGCAAATGAAGTGACTGTGTTGTTTGTCTTTTAGGTTCCCTGTGCACAAATCGAGCTCTGATGATGGATCAGGTGGTAAATACACATTTTATGATTAAATACATCTTAAACCTTATGCTGGTTTATGAAGTAGCATTTAGTTATGCTCTAAGTAGTAATGAAAAGGTAGGGTGAATCTATTTAAATACTAAAAATTGCCTTTATGCTTTTATTTGAGAGTACTGCAAATTAGGGCATAAGTTAATCCTGGTTATTTTTGTAAGTAAATTTAATTTTGTGGCAGTGCTGTTTTCTATTTTTTTCTGTGTATGAAATTAAACTGAGGCACTGTACTGTGTAGGAAAATGGGATGGAAAGAGGAAGAGCAAGTATTTTTGGCAGAATTTTCGAAAATCACAGAAAGGATCGATGCATCAAATTTCAAAAGGTGAGTTAACGCAGAAAAAGGTAAGTGACAAATGTGCCTAAGGATTTCTCAACATATTTTTCTTATCTGACATTCAGATTTATTTTATAGAATGCCAAATTAAAGCAGTCAGTTGTTTAGTTCTGTCTGCTGACATTTCTACTTTCTGCCTGACAGGTGATGATGTTGGTTTTGTGGCTAGTGAAATAACCATGAGTGATGAAGAGCGTATCCAGCTGATGATGATGGTGAAGGAGAATATGATCTCCATAGAGGAAGCCTTGGCACGGGTACGAGGTCATGCTCCACAAGGTTCTTCACTTCATGTGTCGCTGCTGCTGTACTGTGCTGTGAAAGTTCCAGCTGCTGTGTTTTTGTGCTTTTTGCTCGATTGGTAGAGTTTGTTTTGGAAAAGAGATTGTTGTCATGGGTCAAACATCTGGTTGGTGCAAGACCTTAAGGTGTTTGATTTAAAAACAAACAAACAAACAAACGTATTTTCACTCCAGAAAGCAAGTGGGATGTGAAAGGCTTTTCTCTGTGTACAGTATTATGTGAGCATCTTGACAACATTTTAGTGATGTGAAACTAATGCTGATTTTTGAGTATCTATCATTAATAGCCTGATTTAGGCATAAGCATGTTGCTTCAATATATACTGTTATATCCCAGCTGTTAAAAGATAAACACCATCAGTTGGTACCTTATATTAGTATTCTAGTTCTGCACCATGTGCTAACTGGGTCATCTTCTTTTGCAGCTGAAGGAGTTTGAGATACAAAACAGACAGAAATGCACATCCAATCCTACAGAGTGGACCAGTCCCTCCAATCCCACCACAAATGAGTCATTCAGCTGCAACGTAAGTGTGTGAGCTCCCAGTTTGAGAGCATTTGTTTGTTTTTTAATGCTGAATCACTCCTTCGGGCATTGTGTTGTCCATGAGAGAGTGAGTGCTGAGCTGTTGACAGCAGCTCTCTCTTTTTCTCTGTCCCTGTCCTGGCGATGAACCGGGGCCCCTCTAAAGCCCAGCGGCTCAGGGCCCTTTCCCAACTACAGGGTATTGGGCGGACTTCTATTCATTGCTATGAAAGCAGTAACCCTTTATTGTGCTGTAGTGACTGGGTGGATTCAGCATAGGGCCCTGTTATGCACGCCACAGCTCTTTTATGCCTGGGTGGGGTGATTAGGGGGCTCGGGTTCAGGACACATTTTTCAGATGTGTCTAGATGGCCTGACTCTTTGTCCTCTCACTTCCTCTGTCTGAGTGTGGTGCGTGTTACCCCCTCTCTCGTTTCTACTAATCAGCTTTCATTTTCTTTTGACATGTATTTTGGGATGTGCATACGGTGCTTGTTATGACCAGAAGATAAAGTCTCAACAGATGTGACCTGAGTCTTCAGATGCACAGCTGATACAGTATTTTTACAAACCATTACTTTAGACCATGGTTAAGGTGATTTCCAAGCAGCTGAATTTGTTTCCCCACATATAGGTCACACTGCATATGGTACAGCTGTTTGCATGGTCTTCATCATCATCACTGTGGCTTCCTGCCACAATTTTATATTAAGCTGCATGTAGTCTGCACAGCAGACTGCAGATATTATTCTTGCAGTAGCATCTTCAGCACACACGCAGCTTAAATACGTTTTTAATCACAAGAAATGGGGAGACGTTCTTATGATACCTTGAGATATGTGAGCTTACATATCACATCTGAATATAAAGACAGCAAAAGTATCAGTATGAAGTAGTATATCTCTTTGTTTCCAAAATGTTAGACCTTAAAACTGGTGAACAGACTCAGTATTTAATATTTTACCACACCTATAAAGCTATAGGAAGATGAATTGTTTTCTATAAATAAAATTCTCACTGGGTCTCTCCTGCCAGCCTTGTGACCTGTCCGACAATGAACAAGAGGAATCTGTGACGTTCAGGAGACTCCATAAACTGGTCAGCTCAACTCGAAACATGACGAAGAAGCTGATCAGAATTGATGAGACTAAAAGGCCTGGAGCAGAGGGTACTAGAAGCAATATCAGAATTTATCGTATAAAGCCCAAGTGGATTCAATTCTTGAATTGTCGACATTTTTATGTGATGCTACTTAACGATATGTTATTTTTGTTTGTTTGTATGTTGTTGTTTCAGCATGGTTACAAACTCTTTTGTATTGCGAACATGAACCTACCTATGACATGAATACTGTAGCTGATATCTGTTGGAAAAAAATGGGCTAAACATTTTTGAATGTAAATCTAAAATTTACAGAAGGGGGTTTAGGGCCATTGTAAAGGTTTTATGTAAATTCAGGCTTTAATCTTAGAATTATAGTCGTCTCTAAAGTCAGAATCCTGAAAAAAACAGTCAGAATACTGAGTTTGAACTAAAACTTTACTGTGGCCCCAGTCCTCTTCCATAAAAATGAGATGATTTTGTTAGATTTTATTCTGTTTCTGTAACATTTTATTGCGTGTTTAATTGCCTCCATCCTCCTCTTTTATGTGCCCAGAGAGCCTAAACGTAGATGGGCTTCCCTGTGGAGATGCCAGTACCTGCCTGTACTCAGGTGTCCTGAGGGAGCCTGCAGCCTGTTCTGTGAGCTCCCAGGCTTCGGCTCTGCAGGAGCAGCTCACCTACGACAGGGACTGTGACAGCTTGACCACCTCCCCCTCCTTCAGCAGTGATGACACCTGCAGTAGGCAGAAAATCTTCCAGGCCTTTAACAAGTCTAGTGGGAGCCCAGTTCATCAGGAGACGACTATAACAGGGGAGGTGAGGGAGGCTGCTGAAGGCACTGGGTCTAAAATAGAGGTTTGCAGTCATGAAGACCCCAAAATCGCCCACTCACTGACTGATGGAGAGCTCCGACATCGTATGCTGAGCTCACTAACCCACCATGGGGTGAGTACAGAGAGGCCTTTGCATAATGACTCTTGCTTGGCAGTTTTTGCCATTAACACTTCTGTACTCTACAAAATGAATACATCTTTTCACCCCTGATATTAGTGGGTTTGTTATGAGTTAATGTTAGTACTGTCCTTCAGCCTAACAGGTTTTGTTTGGTTTTCTACAGAGTTTAATTTTGAGGTTGAGATAGCAGTAAAACCTCCCCCTAGAAAGCCATCACTTCACTGATGGCCAGACCACATGCCTCAGGATGTCTTTGTTATTGGTTTCAGACAGACGCATACAGTCATGGCCAAAAATATTGGCACCACTGCATTTCTGTCAGATAACGCACCACTTCTCCCAGAAAATTGTTGCAATCACCAATTCTTTGGTATTCTCCTGTTTATTCCTGTTGTTTGCATTGGAACGACATAAAAAAGCAGAGGAAAAAGCCAAATCTGATCCGTTCCACACAAAACTCCAAAAATGGACTGGACAGAATTGTTGACACCTTTTCAACTGTATTTCCAGCATGTGATGCTCCTAATAATTAGGAAGTGAAACTCACCTGTAACAGTCAGCAGATGCTGACAATATAGAAATCACACTTGCAACCAGTTAAAATGGAGGAAACTTGACTCAATCTTTGCGTCGTGTGGACCACACTGAACATGGAGAAAAGAAAGAAAAGCAAAGAGCCGTCTGAGGATTTGAGAACCACAATATTGGAAAAGCCTGGACAATCTTGAGGCTACAAGTCCATCTCCAGAGGTCTGGCTGTTCCTGTGTCCACTGTGCAACATTGTCAAGAAGTTTACAGCTCATGGCGCCGTAGCTGATCTCCCTGGACACTGACGAAAGAGAAAACTAGATGACAGATTGCAACAAAGGATTGTTTGAATGGTGGACAAAGAACCTTGATTAACTTCCAAACAGATTCAATCTGAGCTGCAGGCACAGGGTGCAGCAGGGTGTCAGCTCGCACTATCTGTCGCCATCTGAATGATGAGGGACACTGGTAGGAGACCCAGGGGCCCCCACTGCTGACACAGAAATCTAAAAAAGCCAGTTTGGAGTTTGCCAAAAACTTACCTGAGGAAGCCGCAGTCCTTCTGGGAGGATGTCCTGTGGACAGATGAGACTAAAGTAGAGCTTTCTGGTCGAGCACATCATTCTACTGATTTCAGAAAATGAAATGAGGCCTTGAAAGAACAGAACACAGTCCCTACAGTCAAACACTGTGGAGGTTCACTGATGTTTTGGGGCTGCTCTGCTGCCTCAGACACTGGATGTCTTGACTGTATGACCTTATGAATTCTGGGGCACAATGTCGGACCCAGTGTCAGAAAGCTGGGTCTCCGTCAGAGATCACAACTGGAGCCACTGCAGTGATTTATGTGCCCCATGTTGCAGCTCAGAAATAATCACGTTTCCTCAACAAAAACTCGAGTTGTTAATATGAGTGATGGACAGAACTGTCAGCGCCAACTTCACCCAGATCACTGCTTATGAGTGTCCTGTTTGTTTTGTTTTTTTTGTTTGTTTTTTTTTTGTTTTTGTTTTTTCCACAGAGAGCATGTAGCTTTGGAGGATTTGACCTGACGAACCGCTCAGTGCACGCCATCACCTCTGGCAGTGATAACACTGTATGCAGTTGTCATTCCTCTGGAATTCTCCACACACTAAGTCAGAAAATATGGTTAAACTTGTCTGTTGGTTTTTTTTGTATGTAAATTAGAACAAAGGTGGCGATGGTGCTGTGAGAGACACTGCTTCACCATCACGTATTTCCTTGGGCAAAAAAGTCAAGTCTGTGACGGAAACGATGAGAAAACACATATCCAAGAGATACCAGTGTTCTGCATCTGAACAGGTACAGCATTCACAGTTAGTATAGTTGGAGTACAAAAGCATCGGTCAGTGTTACTCTTATAGATTATGCATGTAGACAGTGTTGTCAGCATTGTCAAGTGTAGGTAATAAGTGTTTCTTCTGTTTCAGTCAAACCCAGACTGGATGTCCAGCTGCCCTCACACACCTCAGACAGACGCTGAGTCTTTGGAGAAACCCAAACTGAAGCTAGGAGGGTCTGTGGAAAGCCTGAGGAGCTCCCTCAGTGGACAAAGCTCCATGAGTAAGTCTGTGTGTTTACTGCATGCGTGTGTCAGATCTGACTGTACTTGCAAATAATTCTCAGAATTTGTTTTCACTTGGCCTTGGAACACCAGATGTGTGGGATTTATCTGACAAAAGTTTCAAGGACATTAAACTGCCTTTCAGACTAAACTTCCTGTTCTCACTGTATTTTGTTTGTGTAGAAAACTTGTGACATCTTGCATTTCAGTCAGATCGAAAGAAATATATATATATAATATGACAGACCGGTGGAAGTGGTCTTGCAGCAGCTCATCCTTTGTGGTTTGTGTAGGCGGTCAGACAGTGGGCACCACTGACTCCTCCAACAGCAACAGAGAAAGTGTAAAGTCTGAGGACGGGGAAGAGGATGAGCTGCCTTACCACGGGCCCTTCTGTGGACGTGCTCTCGTTCATACCGACTTCACCCCCAGTCCCTATGACACAGACTCTCTCAGACTGAAGGTAGAACCGCTGTAACACTACAGTAAATCACGTATAAATACGTAGAGGTGATTCAGTACTTTTTAAGGTGCTCAAGCCTCGCTGGTCTCGTTTTTCAGAGTGGAGACGTCATCGATATCATTAGTAAACCCCCAATGGGTACATGGATGGGGATGCTCAACGGTAAAGTCGGCACCTTCAAGTTCATTTATGTGGATGTCCTGAATGAAGAGGAGGTGAAGCCCAAAAAGACACGGAGGAGGAGGAAGGCCCGGCAGCCCAAACCCACCTCTGTGGAGGAGCTCCTTGATCGCATCAACCTCAAAGTAACAATCTCATAACATGAGGGCGCATTTTATTTGGCTCAAACAAAGATTAAGAATCTCATAGTTCTAGTCTTATTGTACTGTACACTCAGTAAGGGAACAAACAAGTGTTTCCCAAAATGTATCATTTCTACTTTTTTATTTGGGGAAAAAAATGAATTTTTGAAGTTACAGCTGGGTTTGGAATCTTGTATCATATCTCAACAGCTCAAAATACCTTTGAGCTGTTCTAAATATATCCAAACTGTTCAAGGTTACATTAAATCCTCCTCCAGATTTTTTAGATCTATTTGTGAAACATCTACACACCTCACCTCTCCACAGGAGCATCTTCCCACGTTCCTCTTTAACGGCTATGAGGATCTGGACACGTTCAAGTTGCTGGAGGAGGAGGACCTAGATGAGCTGAACATCAGAGACCTCCAGCACAGAGCTGTGCTGCTCACCGCTGTGGAGCTGCTACAGGAGTATGACGGTGGGTCAGGTAACCAGCAGGGTGTGTTACCTCACTAGAAACACAGAAAAGGATAGACTACATAAAATCCTGGGCCACATTAGGATGCATTCCATACAGTATACTGCATTGCTTACTGTGTATCTGTGATATACATGTGAAGGCGAAGGAAGCTGTTTTTCTGTCAGTGCAGGTGTTTTATTTGACAAACATGAGGCTCCTTCTTTGGAACATTGTGCAACATACAGTAGTTGACCCCCTTATGACTTTCTTACAAAAGAAGCCTCTTTGTAACTTTGCTCCTTCAAAATCTGCAGTTTAAACATATTTGACCCACCTTTACAGTATTTGTACTTGTGATTAACTTAATTCCATTCTTTAATTTGAACGAGTCTGTTACCATGTTTATCCCGGCGATCTTCAAAAGCAAAGCAATGTGTTTTTTTTTTGTTTTTTTTTATTAAGATCTTAAGTTGTGAGTGTCTGTGTCTGCCTCTGGTGGTGTTGTGCCTTGCAGGAAGCAGCGACCCAGAGAGAAGCAGTCAGTCTGGCTCGCAGGAGAAGCTGCTCCTGGACAGGTGTAGCCTCTTAGACGACTCCCCGCGGGACTCAGGCTGCTACGAGGGCAATGAGAACCTGGAGAACGGTAATGACAGCCTGAGTCTCCTGTGAGCACTGTCCTCCTCCTCTGCCTGAGTCTTCACTAGGACTCATGTGGTCCTTGGTCTTTTTTTTTTTGACGCTCAAGCATTCCAAGCCACCAACTTCAGTTTCCATGCGCTTCTGGAAAAACTCCTGCTTTTGTCACGTTACTTCTGGTGTGGTTTTTGTTCTCCTAAGCATCTTCTTCTTTGAGTCATACTTCTCTTTCTGCATCATTGACTCGAACTGTTTTGCTGTCACTGTTTTGTCTGTTCACTGCTTGGGAGTTGATGTTACTTGCCTTTCTTTACAAGCATTATATTCTCAGTATAATATAAAAACGGAGAAGAGATAACACAAGCTTCTCTGTTACAGTGGGACTACTAGGTTCACTTATCATGTTTCTGCAGTTTTGACCTCTAACAAACATTTCTCTCACACGTGAACAGTTATGTGGAGCAGCTTGTGGGTCTTCTGCAGAATTGTGTGGTGGTTTTGCATTTGCTGAAAATGGTGACTGTTGAAGCGATGTGTGATTAGAGTGTTAAAACCAACACGATTTAAAAAGTTACACAGTACACATTAACTGTGAACACATGCTGTGTTCATAGCTATATTATTCTGTGGATTGGCTCGCCTCTAAAACTTACCAATATGCAGAGAGTAAATAAAGGCTTTTGTGAACGTGTAAAGGTCGCGTAGTTGGACAAAGATGTCTCGTCAGCCACACTTGTATAGTGTATTTCTCTCAAGATTTTGCTGTTTGTGTATTTTTTTTTTGTCGAGTAAAATATAAGGTTGCACAGTATTTTATCATGTGCCTGAAAACTGAATACCTGTTAAAATATTTGCTAAATATTGTTATAATTGTTTAAATATACAATTCTGTATAATTGTAAATGCACTAAAATGAACCTTAATACAGTTTTTTTTTTTTTTTTTTTAACGGTTAAACCAGGTGAAAGCACTTCTGACCGGAGTGCTGCAGGTTTAGGGTCTGCAGTGTTTTTCGATGTGCTTCTGTCCTGGTTGAGTGTGAGGAATAAATGACTCCATGCTTTACCAGACTTGTCTGCTTGCTTCTTTTCTTTCATTCATTTTAGCGCTCATTTACAGTTTGTTTTGAACCTTTCTTTTCCCTTGGACACCCTTTCGCATCAGCTTTTCCTGTTGCTGTGTTTAAGTTGAATACTACAACTGACTGGCATCTGCATGATCCACACACACTGCACTTGTTTATTTCAGGAAAGGACAAAAGGACTTCTTCATCCATGAGCAGGTCCTCCTCTGGTTTTGAGTCGAGCCACGTCCCGTCCCCAGGGCGCCCTGCTCTCCCTCTGACCAGAACCAGACCCAGTCAGACATCACTCCGAAATGAACCACAACGCCAGCCCTGTGTCTTACCGTCACTAGGACCTAAGAACAGCTTAAGTCGCATGAGCTCCAAAAGAGGTCATCTTCCCAGTGGAGCCATGTCTAGGAGCCAGAGCTGCATGGAGCTAGAACAACACCCACCACTGAGGCTGCTGAGGCCCTGCGTCTCTCTGAGAAGCCTCCTCAAAGAGCAGAATAGAGGACTCATCCGACCTAAAGACTTGACCCTGAACCCCAGTGCTGAGATTGAAGAAAACTCTCAGCATGCAATAAATCCTCAAAAACACTGTGGGGTCGTGTTTTCACCCTCCCGATGTTCAACCACATCATATGATGCTGTGTGTTGCACAAGCAAAGTGTCTGAAGCACCACAAAGCTCACACCTCGAGCTGCCCCCCACAGTGCCGGTGGGAAGGGCCCATCATCCCCTAACTACACCTTCCTCACCAGACGCGCTCAGAGAGCCTTTACTAACAGAAACGGTCTGTGTGTACAACTATATAGACCACATCTCTTCAGGGGATAGGAGTCACCGCTCGATTTCAGCCACTTCGGAAGCCCGTCGGCTGAAAGCTAAAAGAAATATGAACACATCCACAACCTCTGGAAGAAAGACTCCAGCTGCAGGGTATTAAATCTCAAAACAGACCTTCTGAAAAGTTATTGGCTCCAGAAGTGTCACAGAGGTTAATTGTTGCTGTTCAATTCAGTTACTTTTTTCCAGGATGTTTGAAATACTTTTTTTTCCCCCCCATATAATCTAAGCTTTCTGCAAATGTAACTGAATTATGAGAACTGACCTGGCTATTTAAATGCCTTTCAAATGGTTTTTAAGCGTGTATATAGTGAACGTGGGCTCTTACTGTCTCACAGAATGCATTTTGAAATGTCAATGGAGGAAAAGCACAGACATACTGTACATGCTCAAGTGACTGATGGCTGAGTTTAGCTACTTCTGCTTCAGGGTCCTGATATTGTACATAGTTGTACTGCTTCTGGTACATTAGTAATACCTGTGCTTTTTGTACTGGGGCAAGTTAAAATCAGCTGTGACAAAGTTTTAGCAAAACCAAAATGATTGCAAATAGTGCTTTGTTACTTCAGAACATGTGTTGCTAATCAATCTGCAGTGTGACAGGAATGATGAAGCACACAGGTACAACCGACACACTGAAAATTGTTCATTTCAGTTTAGTTTTTAATCACAAATTTGAAATGTACAGTATTTTATGTCCAGTTTTTGTTCGTTAATTAATAAAGGTTTCTTTATATATACACAGTACAACAGTAAATTCTAGCATGGCTGTTAATCACCCTTCTAATTTTTTCAATAAACTAAGGTTTCTTTAAAAATACAGCACTTAACTTCTGACAGTAGGCATCTGTACTCAAAGGCAACTGCTGGTGGTACCAAACACTGGAAACATTGTCTTGTAAACAGTCCCAAAATGTTGGTACAGTAGTAACTAAAGCGCCATTAAATGTATTATTTTTCCATAAAACATTTCTAAAAGCTTGTATAGATTCTGAAGTTACTAATGCATTTTAATATATTTTGATTTATTGACATCTGTCAATGATTTACATCTCTGCAACTCTGTCTTACTATGTCAAGGCTAGTGTTATTTGCAACAAGTACAATCTGGATTTAGTGTCAGATGCTCACAGTTTAGCCTCCAGCAGCATTTCATTAAGGCACTGCCTGACCAGCCCTACTGCATCCAGTGCGGTACCCCAGGCGAGCGTAACTCCGCAGCTCCCGTGACCGTAGTTGTGGACTACAGGCACCCTGCAGCCCTGCAGGTGTACTAGCACCCTCTCCACCCTCGGGTTCTTCCTGTTGGGCCTCAGACCGACCCACTCACTGAGAACTTTGGCTTTGCTGAGTGACGGCTCCAGCCTGCTGCACCGCTCCATGATGCTCCTTGTATCTTCTTCATCCACCTGTAGCCGCCAGTCTCCCTCCTGTCTCGTGCCGCCTACAGTGACGCTGTGTATGCCAGGGTAGATGTAGGCCTTCCCATCTCCATCTCTGATGAAGTGCTGCAGCCAGGGCGCCTCCACCTTGAGGACCTGACCCCGGACTGGGTACACTTGGGTGTCACCCACCAGATTTTTGGATCCCAAGCCAGAGCAGTTGACAATGATATCATAGCTGCTGCTTAATTCCTCAAGACTGTTGACTTTCCTCTGTTTCACTTCACCTCCAGCTTTTATAAACCTTCAGGAAAGAGGTAATGATAACAGTTGATATGCAATATAAGAGTTTTATAGTGATGATGAGTAATGATATATGGAAAACTTTCAGTACACTCCAGAATGGATTTAAATCCCCCTTTAGTAGAACCTTGGTTTTGGAATTAACCATTTTAAGAAGAAAATAATACCCAACACATAGCTTATATCCAAAATGTGAATAAACAATTTGACATGACCCTGAAGAAGCCGAGGACAGACCTGTTCTCGAGCCATGGCAGGTAGCTTGAACATTCACATTTTATGGTAGTGAACGCCTGGCCAAACTTGTGCTGTGGAAACCGTTTTAGTTCACAGTCAGTCATAAGTCGGAAGCCGATCACCAACTCTGACCAGAAGGGCAACTTGTCAACCGGAACTTCCTTGAAAATTTGCCAACTTTTAAAAAAACAAACAACACATCTAGTTTAATAGTTACCTGGCTGAGTAATCACCACATTTGTACATAACAACTGTTACCCAGAGCTCAGTATTACTCCAGCTTCAGGTGAGTGTTGTGATTGAGCAATGGCCAACAGGTGATCAAAGCTGTCCTTGAACCAACGTCTCTGTCTTTCCAAGGGAATATCTGAAAAAGAAATATGGTGAAAATCAGTCATGTTCAACATGCAAAACATATGGCTTCGTACTGTATGTATAGAAATGGTGGTGGTGGTGGATGACGAGCTTGGGAACTTAAAATGACTTGGTAAAATTGCACTGGCTGCTTAACATGTTTTGTAGTCAGTAAACACAGTTAATGTAATTTAAATTTTTATCTTTTTTTAAGATATTGTTGCTACCTGGAAACTCGACAGCAAGCAGGATCCCAGCAGCGCCATCACTGGTGGTGTTCGGGCTGAACTTGTCGGCCAGCAGAGTAACAGAGCACATGGGAAGCGCCTCAGCGATGCAGACAGCAGTGGAGAAGCCGACCACTCCAGCTCCCACCACCACAACTCTGGCCTTTTTCATCCTGGACAGGCCAAACTAGAGGTAAAGACTTGTGTCAAATACTGTTTTACTGCTGCAAGGCAATCTTGTTATAAAAACATTTTCACGACTGGTAGGTTTACCTAACAGCTTAACTGACTGCACAGTGACAAGTATAAGAGACTTAACAAGCTGGTTCTGTCTTGGGTGCCCTCTGGATTCCATCGAGGAGATGGCGGACAGAAGGATGCTGGCAAAACTAACATCCATCATGCATGACCCCTCCCATCCAATGCACCACACAGTGGAGGCTCTGAACAGTTCCTTTAGTACAAGACTATTACATCCCCAGTGCAAGAAGGAGTGTTACCGTAGGTCATTCCTCTCCACAGCTATCAGACTGTACAATACATCACTGCAGTGATAAGTTAGGTGAAAGTATGAGGGACTATGCAATAGTCAACTGAGGTACAATCCTCAAATCCTGGGGGTAAAATGCATTGTAAATATGCACATGTGTAAAATCTTGTCCTCAATTTCTCTCGAATACTTTATATTGTCTTGTTTTAGGTATTTTTGAGTAGTTTTTCAGAGCCTCATGGCTGAAATACAGGCATTTCCCCCATTGCGGGATGTTAGGTAATTTCTTAGTCAGTTATTGATTAGATACTTGTTGTATAGGAATGTTTAAGTGTAGCCAGGATGTCTAGCTCAGGCTGTTAAATGCTCAGTTCATTGTCATGAGTTCTGCAGGCTGCATCTAGGCCAAGGTCAACTAGATTGAAGAGTCTGCAGGCAGGATGAATATTGTTATTAGCATGATATGTTCAGCCGTAATCTTAATCATAATATCTTCCGAGGCTTACTGTTCGGACATGTCCCTGAATGTCCTGTATGTTTTTAGCTACACACCACATGATCAACACTCACACACACATTGATTCTCTCCATGTTTTGACTACTGCTACGGCCAGCTGTGAAGCTGGCATATCAGGTGACGTCACGGTTTGACGTGCCTGTGTAGAATGGGGTTAGCCCAAACCAGATAAATTGTATAGAGATCTTGGGTTCAGGGTCTTTTATCCTCCATGCTGCCTGCGCGCAGGTTTGGGGGTGGAAGATGCCTGAGACTGTAGCAGTGAGGAAAAGACAAGAGGCAGAGATGGAGGTAGCAGAGATGAGGAGTAATGAGCACATCAGAGGGACAGCTCAGGTCGGCTGTTTGGGGACAAGGTCAGAGAGGCCAGATTGAGATGGTTTGGACATGTGCAGAGGAGGGATAGCGGTTATACTGGTAGGATGTTGGAGATGGAGCTGCCAGGCAAGAGGTCAAGAGGAAGGCCAAAGAGGAGATATATGGATGTACTAAAAGAGGACATGACGTTAGTTGGGGCGAGAGTAGAGGATGCCGAGAACAGAGTTACTGTAGGTGGAAACAGATGATTTCCTGTGGCGACCCCTAACGAGAACAGCCGAAAGAAGAAGAAGAAGAAGATTTTAATTGTAAAATTGTAAAGTTCAAAGTGTTTATCATATCAGAATCAGTCAGAATCAGAATATGCGCAATAAAGAAACAATTACGTTTCCTTGTACAATGAAATTATTCCTTTGCCTTCCATTATGAATGCTGTTAAAAGTTAGAAAAAAGTAAAAACAATAAGATACTGTATACATATATATATATATATATATATATATACAAAGAAAACATCATTG
>NW_018127970.1:117052-135969 GCF_001952655.1 Monopterus albus | reverse complement strand
TAGCCTGTACTTGGCACAGATGTTTCTGTACACTATGCCAGCCACTTGGTTGTGGCATTCCAAATATGCCCTGCCTGCTAGCATCTTGCACCCCGCTGTTATGTGCTGGATTATCTCAGGGGCATTTTTCCACAGTCTGCACCTGGGGTTCTGTCTGGTAGACCCTGACCTCTATTGGTCTTGTACTTAGAGCTTGTTCTTGTGCTGCCAGGATTAGTGCCTCTGTGCTGTCTTTCAGTCCAGCTTTGTCCAGCCATTGGTAGGATTTTTCGATATCAGCCACTTCTTCTATTTGACAGTGGTACATACCGTGCAGAGGTTTGTCCTTCCATAAGGGTTCCTGCTCTTCCTTCCCTTGTTCCTCTGGTTTCTGCTGCCTGAAGTATTCACTAAGCATGTCATCACTCAGGGCCATCTTCCTGATGTAATCATGGATCTTTGTTGTTTCATCCTGGGTAGTGGCTCTGACACTCACTAATCCTCGGCCTCCTTCCTTAGTGTACAGTCTCAGGATGCCTAAGAACAATCCCTACTATGACCATCACTGAGACCAACAGGCTCATATACACCACAGCAACCGTGATCCCTGAGATGCTTGGCTATAAGTTCAACAAAGGCCATAAGGAGCAGTATCCTCCATGGAGAAGGAGGTTGGAGGCCAAGATCGAGGCAGCAAGGAGAGAAATTAGCCAGCTATCAGAATTGCAGAAAGGCGTGATGAAGAAAGGGGTACCTAAGAAGTACAACTCACTGTCCATGCCTGAGGCCTTAGAGACTGCCAAGCAAAGGCTCGCAGCCCTGGCCACCTGGTTGAAGAGGCACAACAGAGAAGTTGAAGCCAGGAGAGTAAACAGAATGTTCTCCACTGAGCCATCCAAGGTGTACTCTCAGTGGCAGGGTAATAACATGAGAGCAGACCCACCAAGGCTGGAGACTAAACAATTCTGGAAAAGCATATGGGAGAATGAGGCATCGCACAACAACAATGCCCAGTGGCTGGTGGACCTGAGAACAGACCACAGCAACCTCTCTGCACAAGACCCAGTAATTATCACAATGGCAGACATTCAAGAGAGGGTCTCAAGTATGAAGAGCTGGACAGCACCAGGCCCTGCATGATCCACGCCTACTTGTTAAAGAAGCTAACTTCACTCCATGAGCGCCTGGCGGAACAAATGAACCTGCCCTGAGTGGTTAAATAAAGTCCGGACAGTCCTGATGCTGAAGGACCCTCAGAAGGGAGCACTACCATCCAACTCCCGCCCAATAACCTGCCTCTGCACAACATGGAAGCTCCTGTCAGGCATCATAGCAGCTAAGATGAGGAGGCACATGGCTCAATACATGAGCAGCGCCCAGAAAGGAACACCAGTAGAAACCAGTGGAGCAAAGCACCAGCTACTGGTTTATAAAGTAGTCACCCGAGACTGCAAGACCAGGCAAACCAGCCTGTGCACTGCCTGGATTGACTACAAGAAAGCCTATGACTCAATGCCTCACACATGGATCCTGGAATCAGAATCAGCTTTATTGGCCAGGTGTGACGGACACACGAGGAATTTGACTCAGGTACATCGGCTCTCAATGTACAAAACAGTAAACCAGCATAAGGCCGTGTAATATAACAAAATAGCAGTATTAACATCAGCAAACTGTGCAAACAATGCAGAAAAAGCAGTATAAACAGACCGTAAATAATGCAGACAACAGAGGAATGTTCATTGAAATGAGATAAATAGGGATAAAAGAGAGTGCTTAAGAACTAGTCTCTATAATCTGTATGAGGGACTGGATAAGTGTGGCCGAATGGTAACAAGGAGAGGGAAGGTAGTCAGAACTGAGGGGATTGTACTACCAGAAGGCAACATAGCAGATGTTTGGGACAACTACAAGTACTTTGGGATCCCGCAGGCAAATGGGAACCATGAAGAGGCCGCAAGGAAAGCATGCCACTGACATCAAGACAAGGAAGCTCCTTACAATGCACAGTGGGTTTCACCCTAAGTCCAGCATCCTGAGACTGTACAGTAAGTGGAAGGAAGGAGGCCGAGGATTAGTGCGTGTCAGAGCCACTATCCAGGATGAAACAACATAAACCCATGAATACATCAGGAAGATGGCCCCGATCCCAGGAGCAACATCTGAGATCTCTGTCCAGAAGAATGTCAGGAACATTTTTCTGAGCATTTAAAAATCCATAAAAGACAGTTGAATATGATGCGATATTTAAATGGTGACCTATTTAAATTGAGGGTATATAATGTTAGTCTGATATATGGATTTGTCAGAATAAGACAACTTGTGTTCCTGTTGAATCTGCTCCTATAGGTAGTTTATTTCCTCTGAGACATGTTTATAGCCTAGTTTAAGTTCAAGCTTCTCCTGTCAGTTAACCACAGCGCACGCTGTTACTGTGCATTTGATTTGTGCCAGCTCACACTGCACATTCCTCACTGAAATGTTTTTCCCCACTCAGCTTATAATCGTAATTGATTATAAAAAAAATATATATATATATATATATCCTGTCGATCAACTAACAGATGAATTGTTGTTGCAGCACTGGACTAGATTAATAATTGTTCATTTCAGTAGTAAATGATTAATTTAATGTTTCCTCAACAAAACTTTTAAATGCAAAGCTGCAGTGATTAGTGAAGCAGTCCCTGAGGGTAGTAGGCTGAATATATAATATTTGGCAACTATTTTGATGATCAGTTTTTTTGTGTCATTTTTTAAGATGAATATTTTCTGGTTCCACCCTGAATTGTCCTGACTTACACATAGTTTCTTTGCCTTAGGAACACGATTGTTTGGAGAGGAAAATGTCTCAGAAGGTACCTGCCAGGACTTCATCTTTCGTGTCCCTTCATTCAGATTCACATAAGCAGAGCATTCTTAGCGAATTTGACAAGCTCAGGAAAATGGACCTGCTGTGTGATGTCACTTTTGTTGTGGAAGACGTGCACTTCAAGGCACACAAAGCCCTGCTGGCAGCAAGCAGCAAGTATTTCTCCCTCATGTTCACGTCAGAAGATCACATTAGCAAGTCTACCTACAGACTGGAAGGAATGGCAGCGGACATGTTTTCTGCCATGCTGGACTTCATCTACAGCGCCCAGGTGTCTGTGGAGATGAGCGCCACAGAGCCTCTCCTGGCCACAGCTCATCTTATGGAGGTTGCTGAGCTTGTCAGAGTGCTCACTGAACTCTCAGGCTCTGCTGCAGGGGTTACAGGTGATGAGGTAAAGGCAGATAAAGCCGAGGTGCCACATGCATTGAAACGCAAAAGAGGGCGGCCGAAGAAAAAGATGGACGTGTGTGTAATAGAGCCGGGGGTAGAGAACTCAGATGTGGTAACAGATGTGGACAGTGATCGTGCAGAAACAGAGTCACAGTCCAAAGATGATGCAGACTACTTCCTAGGAGCGCACCGGAGCCGCCAGAGCAAGCGCCAAATCAGGCCTCCAATGAAATACAAGAGTTATAAGGTGGAGAGTGACACAGCAGGAGGCAAAGAACCTGGAAAGAGAGGCAGGAGGAGGACATATCCCAACACGGAGGCCTGGTGTGAGGACTGCGGCAAAGTGTTTAAAAACCACCTCTTTCTAACAATTCACCAAAGGACTCATACAGGTAATGATCCACATGAATTATGACTTAACAGATGCTCTAGAGGTCGGAGGGGATGTTGGAGTCCCAGAGCATGAGAAAGAATGATTCTAGTTTACTTCTTATATAGATTTGGTGGTTGTTCCTGAATAGTCCTAATAAATCTGAACTTCTCCTTAATCCATTAATCACATACTGCAGAGGTTCCCATAAGAAAGATGTCTTCGACTGGAAACGCTTCTGTGGTGCAGCCTGGTGAATGACAGCGGATGGCTGCAGTCCTGCACCCTCTTGGTTGTAAATGTATTTAACCTGTTAAACTGTAGATGGTTGGAAAAATGGCACACGTGCTTGGTTACCACTGATGAGGGTTTAATTACCACACCACCTCGCTGAACCTTCATGTGTTCGTTTCCCCCAGGAGAGAAGCCTTTCCGGTGCTCGGACTGTGGGAAGTGTTTTACCCAGAAGCACACTCTTCTGGTTCACCAGCGCATTCACACTGGAGAGAAGCCGTTTGTTTGTCCTGTCTGCTCCAAAGCTCTCTGCACCAAACACTCGCTGCAAGAGCACATGAACCTGCATGAAGGTAGGGCCTGGTCAAATTAGTGACTGTGTATATTATTTTCCGATGATTACCCCTTTTCCTACCAATAATGTATCCATCCATCCATCTGTATTTTAAATTTGCATTTTAACACGCTAAAATGAAAACTGATTTAGTGTAGTTGGTGTGCATCTCTTTAGAAAACTACAATGGAAAAATTAATATTGGTGCTATATATTGCCATTAAGCATTAACTTCCATAGTCTGTCACTCTTGTTCTCTTAGGATACACCACAGTGTATTTTATTTTTTATTTTACTTGCCTCCACAGAGGAGAAATCCTTTGACTGTGATAAATGTGGAAAGATGTTCACTCAGAAAAGGCAGCTGAGAAGCCATTACAGAGTTCATACAGGTGAGAAACAGCAGCGGGTGAATCAAAGATACCGTGCATGGCTTTGCTCAAATATTGGTATGTCCCTACCGTCCTTATGCAAAACTACACCGTTGTTTTAAAGGCTGAAAAGTGTGTTCTTTCTTTCCTTTTCTCTCTCTCTCTAGGTAAACTGTTACCAGAATGTGCTCAGTGTCATCACACGTTTTTGGACACGGCTCAGCTGAAAAAGCACCTGAGAACTCACACAGGTGAAGCCTCTGCTTTCAACAGACCTGCAAATCACTTCTGTGCCATTAAAACTAGTTCCATTGCATCACAAAGCTGACATTACTGTGTGTTTTAATATCTTTACAGGTGAGAAGCCTTTCACATGTGAGATTTGTGGAAAGTGTTTCACAGCTAAGAGCACGCTGCAGACTCACATCAGAATCCACAGGTGAGACAGATACTTTAAATATCATTGCAAGGTTTGTGCACTTATGTATGCGAGTTGCATACAGAGGAAAAACTGTAATGTTCATATCTACTGGATGTAAAATTAAGCAAATTGAAATTAATTGTATCAGGCTGAACATAAGCAAATTGAAATTAATTGTATCAGGTCAGGTATGTAAGAGGTCAGTGTTGTGTGTGCAGCTTGTGTTTGCTGCCCCCCTCTGACCTAAACAGTTCCATTCAAACGAATTGTCTTTGAATGGAATGAGGTCTTATAGACACATAGAGGACAAAGTATGAGGTCCATTTTTTTTTTCCTCCAGTATTTAACATATTGATCATATTACAGGTTTAAGTTAAAGGCTGTTTTCTCTATGCAGTTTCTTGACAACTGCAGCCCTGTCATCCTTTGTTAGATGTTTGGTTGCAGTCCTTTCTGAGTGATGGCATTCTTGCTTGCAGCCAAAAATACTTTACAGTGGTCCCTTTCCTCCTGAGCCTTCAGTTTGTCTGGGTTTTTGCCCAGGAATGAGACAAGAGCAAATTCTGTTACAAAACTTTATTTCTTTAGCAGCCCCTGTCAACACTGCCTCTAATTTCAATTTATCCGTCACGATCCCTTGGAATAGATTTCAATTTTGGAGTCACATATTTTGTTTTCCTATAGAAGTCACTGTAAAGCTTGGTGTCTTAGCCTGACTTTCTCATAGATAATGCCAATCATCTTTGTCCCACGTCTGTTTTGACATAGACAGCTGTGTTGTTTTTTGGAGTTGTATTCTATTGTATATTTGTGATGTGATTAGAGACTCAATCGACTGGCAGAGATCAGAAATGGTCAGTTTTCAGTGTGATCAGCTTTGACCAGCGAATGGACGGTCACTCTGATTTCAGATTCTGTGCCAATCAGATTTAGACGCATGACAGTGCACGTCCCACACGCAGTGGCACAGACCAAAAGCGTAGCATGTCATGTGCACTTGAGCAAGGCTTGGAATCATCAAATCATATCGGAATCAGCCAAGGTCTCTGTTCATCTTTAATCACTTCAGCCTGTTATATACCAAATACATTCAGTGATATATATTTCTCCTTTTGCAGAGGTGAGAAGCCATTTCACTGCAGCATCTGCAGCAAGTCTTTTTCAGACCCTAGTGCAAGAAGACGACACGTCGCCTCCCACTCTGGGAAGAAACCCTTCATTTGCTCTTTCTGCAGCCTTTCCTTCACCCGTCTGGACAATCTGAAAACACACACCAAATCGCACGACAAGGAGAGAGCTGCCTCGCCTGAGGCAGTAGAAGCAGAGGCCCCAGCATCACCGGAGGAGGTGCGTAACATCCTGCAGCTGCAGCAGTACCAGCTGGCCTCAGGCTCGGAGCAGGAGATCCAGCTGGTGGTGACAGGAGATGTGAACAACATTAATTTCGTGCCGGGTCAAGAGCAGGGCATTGGCATAATCACCGCAGAGGGGCACACGTCAGAATCAGCCCACTCCAGACTCGCACTGCTCGCTCAGGCTGACGTGGTGGACCAGACCCCTCCGATTCAGATCAGCATGCTGGAGGGACAGATTTCACACCAGCCTGAGCAGATGCACGTCATCACTCTGAGTAAACAGGCGATCGATCACCTACAGGCCCAACACGGTCCTTCACAGCCCTGTCAGATGATGGCTGCCGCTCAGGAGACACTGGAAGCTCAGGTGGGCAGGGAGCAACACAGCCAGGGCATCCACATCAGCAGCCAGAGCGGCCAGCCCATCTCTATCAGCCAGCCCAGTGAGCAGATCTCCAGCCACCACATCCAGGGACAGACGTTTCAGATCCAGGCAGGAACCGTCTCCTACCTGTACACCACCGGGCTGTCCCCAGAGAGCTGAGTGGGACACAAACCTGATGCCGAGAACCCAGCTACAGTTCCCCCCACACTTGGCTCGACAGTACAACCGCCGTCAGGTAAGAACACTTAATTATTTTCTGCTGACTGTTTTCCAAAGTACGCCATATTTTACACTTTGAATGCGTCTTTCTACCTTTTCGTGACACCTTGTGTGCACGGTTTAAGTCAATGTGATTGGAAGAAAAATATGCAGTAGAGCCTGACTGATACTGAGATTGTTGTTACATAAACATTTTTAGGGATTGCGTTATTTAACAGTAAAACTGCATTTGGCTTTTCCATTCTGTGATTTACTTTTCGGCCAAGGACGTGCGCTACTACCAATCTGCACTCAGCTAATAATTAACACTGCAGACGACTCTTGGCATCAGTAATTTAATAGCATTTTCACCGGAATGATTTTACTGTTTCATGCAGGATTCAAGCACCGGTGACCTGAAACTTGGTAGAAATGCATTCAACTATGGCAGGCTTCTCTAAGTGGTCAGCAGTAAAAAGAAAATGCAATTTTTAGACTGAAGACAAGGTTTTATTTTCATTGCAGAGAAGTTGTCAAATGAGACAAACCTGGAACAGAGCAGAGTAAAGGTACTGCATTTGTTTTAAAGCAAAGACGTGTGTCTAAAGTTTATGATAGAGATGGAGCACATTTAGGCCATGCCCACAACAGGGGAAAAACGCCTAAAAGCTGCTGAGCAAAAAACCCTGAACCTTTAAAAAGAGAAGAATAAGGCATTAGTAGAAGAACTGGAACACTGGGATCCTGAAACTCAAATGTGTCTGTGTGCAGGGAGTGTTTTATGAATCAGACAGCTATGCAGGAACATTGTGCCTTAGCTAACTACAGTAGCTTGCTGATAACAGTCAAGCTGCACCACAGCTTCGCTCTATTTTGGAAAAATTGTCATGCAAATTTTCCTCCCTCATGCAAAGTGTCAGCTAAGTTAGCAACAGCAAATACACTCACAGACGTCTCAGGATCCCTGTTTCCCCATTTTTCCTGCTACTGCCTCACCTCTTATCTGCTTTTGTCATCTTAAAGCCTTGGGGTTTTTGCTCAGCAGCTTTTAATCTGGGTTCTTTGCCTTGTTGGTAAGTGCATCCTACCACACAGCTGCTTTCAGGCATTTTTCTTTTTTTTGGTAAAAAAATAAATAAAATCAATGTAGAGCGAGGAATTGTTTTCCCCCAGTGGGTGTGGTTTTCAGAGTGTGACGCATTGCGCTCCGTCTCTATTGGTGGATTTTGTTATGAAAACCTTCATGGTCAACTGTTAACACAAACAGTAACTCTAGAGAATCAACATCAGCACAGGTCTCTGACTTTTTATAAAGTTCTCAGAAGTAATTTAGTGCTGTTTGTTTGAGCTGCGACTGCATCTCACATGTCTGGTAACTTCTCTGCAGTGAAGACACGCAGGCGAGACGGACCCTGAAAGAGAAACAAAGGCTGATTTTAGTGTGCCTGTATATGTGTGTGTATATATATATATATATACACACACACACTGCATTCACCAAAGGGAAAAAAAAATTAGTTTTGACTTACTTTCTCATAATTACAGGATCTTATTCTTGCAAGTACAAGATAAGTCAAGGGTTGGAACGCTGCAGAACTTGTCAGGTTTTAACAAATTCTTTAGTATCAGTGTAATTCAGTGACAGCTGTCAGCACATCGAATAGCGCATCACAAAACTTAAGCTATAAATGGGTCTCAGAGTTGCTGCCTGCAGTGTAACTCACTATATTCATGTACTGAGCAGGAGTTAGAAAGCTTCAGGACCTGCTGGAGAAACACTGGGTTGTCAGTATCTATGTAATTCTGACAGTACACCCAATATCTGTTCACACAAGTAATCATTATTGCACTACTGGATGTACTGACAACTAGCACTGAATTTCTTTGATACTAAAGAATTCATTAAAATCTGATTTTCAGCCAAGTTCTACAGTGTTCCAACCGCAGCTACTAAATGGACCTAAGTGATATTGTTTTGTTACGTTAGTACCGGGAATGGCCCGAGTACCAACAAAAAGAGGAAAACAGTCATATGCTTATAAACTATTTTAGCATATCAAAATATTACAATAATTAAAATCCTAAACAGTAGCTACTCTTGTTAATGTACACAGTTCAATGCTGTACGGTCTGTTTCTCACTCACTGCCTTGGGTCTGTCTATTCTTGTGCTTGAACGGCTCCTGGCTGTTTCTGCTCTCCGGTGTCTTAGCTCCATAGCAGACTCTTGACGTGAGGTGCGGTCTGTGAACCTGCCAGGCCCGGCCACGAGTCGACCTGAGACAAAACAGAACAGGGTCACTGCAGGCAAAAATACAATCACAGAATTTAAAATGTCTGGGACAATCTGATGCCTCTGATGTTACTCCTGAACCACATGAATATCTACACAGCAAGGTGTAACTCACAATATGATTCTGTACAGGTGATCACCCCACTGCACTGAGATGGAGGTACAGTGAAGATCCTGTGGTGGGTACCATACCTGCTGAGGGACTGCTCCATCTGCTGACTGACTGCGTGTAATGACTCCTGATTTGACCTGCGACAGAACAAGTGCAGGGACGACTGGGAGTGAACTGTCGGTCTGGAAAATTGTCCCATATCCAAAGAGACGCTCTCTCTTTGTTCCAGCTGATGTGTGGAAGGCCTGTACCTGTTGTAGAAGTGCATGTGGAGAGAGCTGCTTCCATGTTGTTCACCTGGTTCTTCAGCTTATCCACTTGCTGAAAGGCCTCTTGTTTGAGGCAGTGCTCCTGATGCAGCCGGCCCCTCACCTGGATACAGTGAAAGGAAAACAAAGTCAGAAGTATCTTGTTATTATTTGACCTTCAGGTTTAGTTTTTTTCCATGAGCAGCATGTCTCTGTGGATGGAAGCATGGGCTGGTCGAGACTGAATTCCAATGACCTTAATATCCCCTGACTCTTCCTCTAGGACCAACATCAGGTCCAAATTTCTGTTTGATTTATGACCAATTAAACATGATTATGACCTGTTAACCATCAGCGTGCTGAATTTAGCTCAAACCACCACTAAGTGCAGCCTCACAGAGCTGCTCGCATGGCTCTACACGCTTAGTCTTGTTTCTTTAAAGCATGCAATGAAACTTAAAGTATAGGGGTCTTTTATGCTTAGCTCATCAAAGGCATTAATTTTGGAAGCAGATAACATTTTCATAGGGCAGAGATCTTCAGTGCCATCTCCTACAGACCTGTCGGATCTCTCTGGCACTGCGTTGCCTCTCTAGCTGGTTCATCCTGCTGCCTCGGTCCAGCTGCTCGCTGAGCACTTGGAGTTGCCTCTCTCTGTCCTCCATGTCGGCTCTCATTTGTTCCAGGCTCTGCACCCGGTAAGTGTCCAGCTCCTGCCTGCTGCGGGCCTCCTGTGCAGACTGATGCCTGGCCACCTGGAGCTCCTCTGTCTGTGAGCAGGTATCAGAGGGTGTTTAGTTAAATGTCCAGGCCACACTAGGCAGCTTCAGACTTAGCGTCTGTGTTTGACGACATTGGCCGCTGATCTCTGATCACTAAGTAAATCAGTTTAAAAAAAAAAAATAAAAAAAACAGTGAGTCTAAAGCTATGCTTAGTTTGCTGTTTCCAGAAAATGAGCTGGAAGATGTAGGACCACTAAAATAAAGTATTACCCAAAATTATTATGATTTTTGCTACATTTTTTAACTTGGACTAACTGAGTTATCACTGTTGTGCTACACAAGCTTAATGTTTGGACAGCAGGGATGTGTGGCAGCAGTGGAGTGTAGTACCTTCTTTTTCTTCTTGGTGCTGCTGCACTCGGCCTGACAGCGGGTCAACACCTGCCGGGCGACGTCCAACTCCTCCTGTAGGAACAGCACTTCCTCCTCTGCTATCATCTTCACCCTGAGTGCCTCGGTGCGGCTGGTGATCTCCCTCTGGGCAAAACAGAATGTTGTATCACTGTAACAGTATTTGAACACTTATGATAAATTAGCGACTGTAGAATAAGTGGTCAGACTACACAAATTCATGCTTAAATTAATTTATAAGTGGATGTGAGGGTAAATATAAAACGTGTGCTTCGCTTCTGTCCTACTGGTATTGAGCAGGAGATATGGTGTTTCAGTCCTTCAATGGCCAGCATTGTCCCCCATCAACTGAGGCGTTATAGCCCGGCATCGGTGAGGTGTCGTTACCTGTCTTTGAACCCTCACATGTGGACCGACGCCTATTGTCCTGGTGGGAATTAGGGGGGGAATGTTTGGGAAGAGATTTCAAAACGGAGTTGTAGAAATCGATCTCAGCCCAAACATTCCCACCAGGACAAAAGGTGTCGGTCCACATGTGAGGATTCAAAGACAGGTAACGACGCTCACCGATACCGGGCTATAACGACTCAGCCATTAGGGGACATTGTTGGCTGTGGAAGGACTGAAACACCACTCAGGGATAAATATCTCCTGCTCAACACCAGTTGGACAGAACTGATGAAACGTCTTCTATGTAAAAGCAATTACAGATGTTTTTTCTACGTTTTTCCAGCTTACTATGAGCTGGATGACAGAATTTGCATAGACAAATTTTTCAACTAATTGCAAAAGTAAATAGAAAACTTGTTTTAAAACTTGTTTTATTTATATATATGTATTAAATTTTACTTTTGAATTGTCAGATTTAGCACAATAAAACTAGCTGAATTAGAGGGTAAACTCAAAATGCAGACAACGTTTCCTTTTTCCAAATAGACAGACCCAAGTATATTTGGGTCCCCTGCACTCGTGGCCTTCCTGCAGGGGAGGAATCAGATTTCTGAATACGGAATATTTCTTCATCCTGCTACTGACCTGCTGAGCCTGAAGCAGCTGGTGGTGAAGCTTCTCCTGCTCGACCACCAGTCTCCATCGATTCCAAGCCTTGAGTTTACAGAGCAGTGCGGTCAGCCAGCTATTCTCCTGGGACAACTCATGGACGACTTCATTCTAATAAACAGGTGGAGTGTTTTTAGAAATGCTCTTTTGATTACCTTTTATTTGTTTGAAATACAAATTGTTTACTGTACCTTTAAGCGTGTGAGTGCAAGGCTGTTGTCGTCTTTTGTGCAGCCGTATTTCTTCTTGAGCTTGATAATCCTGTCCACTCCCTCCTCTCTTGTTCTGTTCACAATCTCACTCACATCCCGTTCCATCTGCCGGTGGTACTCATCAAGTCTGGCCTGAGATACAGACAGCGAGGGCAAATAAAAGTTTTTAGTGGCTCATGGAAGGAATAAGGTTAAAAAAAAAAGAAAAGGAAATTCAAACACTGCAACTCACAACAAATGTAAGAGTGGAGAAAATGAATGTTTAGAATTGAAACTTTCAACACAAGGCCACATTATACAGAACCTCCATTAAACAAAAGTATAGTTTACACTATTAACATTTTATATTGATGCTGAACTCTTTCAGTCATGTGAAATGTCAAACTAAAAAACAGAAAGCACCTCTTCCCAACTGGACAGATGGCTATATGCTGGACCAAGGGCTCAAAGAAAATGTTGCTCTACATCTGTACCATTTTGGAAGAGAGGCCTTCAAACACACAAGTTCCAGTCACATTTCTCACCTTTAGCTGAATGCAGGTGGAGAAGAGTTGTCGCACTAAAAGGTCGTAACGTTCTTTAAATTTCAGACTGAACTGTTCTTCTAGAGAAGTCCTTTCTTCTTCCAGGTGAGCAACCTGAGCCTGCAGTGCTGAGATCTCCAACATCATCCCACGACATAAAACAGACACCTGTGGAACAATAACAACAGTAATGGTTTGTTTTAAGGAACTCAAGGAATGTGGCGATACCGTACGCACAGTGTGTGAAAGCTTCAGATTACCTCCTCTATGTGGGAGCTGTGTGTCTGAGAGTCCTTAAGATTCTTTAAATCCTAAGGTTGGAAAATAAAGAGCATAACCACAAAATAAAATCATACAACAGTACAGTCATATTTTAAGTGTGAACAATAAATGTATTTAAATAGTTGTGTAAGCTGCTCTAGATATCAATAACTGGTACAAATAGGCCCAAATCCTGTGCAGCAAATTAAATCTGATTGTGGCAGCACTGAACCTTGTTGTACATAAACTGCCAATAACATGTACTGCTGGGTTGCCTGTTGAGGTGACAATCTAATACATGTACCTGTTCTCTCTGGTAGAGGAGCTGAGTCTCCTGCTGCAGGATTCGTTCATAAAACTGCGAGTAAAGCAGGAAGCAGCAACACTCTCGCTCCATCAGAGAAGAGCCAAGGTGAGTGAGACACTGCTGGAGATGCCCCTGAGAGACCCTCAGCTGAAAGTAGAAACATTCAGGAATATTATTACTCAGCATGTAAACGTCTGTTCATCTGAACAGCAAGACAGCAGTAATGCAGTGTCTTAGCCTGATGTTGTAAGAGAAGGTCACAGTAGATGTGTAATATAGCACATACTCTGGTTACTAAAACTTCTACTGTACATGTAACTTTAGGTTCCACACTTGCACTTTAATGTATTCCCACAGGTAAAAATGTATACGGTATATTTTCTAGGAATATCTAATCTGAATAGTTGCTATTTATACATTTAAAATACATCCTGAGAGTATAAGCTATTTGCAGAAAGACAATAATGTCGTCACCATGCGTCGTTAGATATCTTCTCTACCTGTCCCTCAGCTTCTTCGACTCCGTCCATCAGTTGCTGTATGAATGTCTCCACAATCTGCGGCCGCTCTGGGGACAGACTGTACTTCAGAGGGACTTTCTTCCACAGCTCTAACCAGAGACAACATGTTTTTATTGCCACCTTAATTCTATAGTTTTTACTTCAGTGTTAAACTACTGCTTAAAGCTAAGTATATTCTGTGGATTTTGGGTACCTGTGGGGAGGTGCGTGTCTTGTCGTGTTCGCTCAGAAACCACCAGCGTCAACTCTCTGTTGATCCTCCTTTGTACCATTCTGATCATGTCACACTCAGTGCTCTCCAGCAATTTGTGAAGCTGAGACAAAAATATTTTACAAGGTTACTTCTATAAGATGCAAAGCCATAACTGTACAGCTAATACTGTATTTATGTCTGTACCTGCCAGGTTTTCACATCAACCTCTGCAGCTCCAGGAGGGGGCAGGAGAGACTGTGTGCCATAAACTAAGATCTCATAGTCACGCTCCTTACCCATTTGTTGCGCCAGAGATTTCATACTGGGGTAAAAGATTTCATCCCTGTCACAAAAACAACCAGTGTGGAATTTAAAAACTGGTCTTACAAAAGGATTTTAGCCACCACATGGTAAAACAATAGTAGAATTGAACTTGAGATTCAAAGTTCACTCTTGATCACAAAAAGAGCAGTTGGGGAAAAAAAAAAAACTTCTTACCACAAGGTCTTTTCAGCAGCTGTTCTGGAGCTTTTGATCATAACACATGGTCTTCTTCAGTAGAAGGAGTGTGCTCAGATATCATGGATTTTAAAATGTTTTCTGATTTTATTTTTTTCTTCACAATTTCTGTAGATCACATTGTAAAGTAGGTCACTCACAAAACAATAGAGCTACTAGAACAGCTACTAATTGGACCTGGTGGTGAAATTGTTCTGTTAAACTGTTCTGTTTTCAGGATTCCGTGTTTCCTGGACAAATGTTTTCTGAAATGAATAAATAACAGAACAAAAATGGCTTTGTGGGTTTATCTTCAGTATACTGTGTTGCCTATGGATAAAAACATCTGGTTGATATGTTAAATTTATTGACAAAAGCCATGCAAATGTATTTACAGTTGTCTGAAAGTAATAAATCCTCTGTTTCTGAGCTTCTCACCTGTAAAGTTTCACAGTCTGCTGATACAGACTGGGCGTGCAGGACACCTCCACACCCAAACGTCTTCGAGCCCAACTCTCCTTGAAGACCTGAAGCTGCTTCATCAGCAGGAGGAAACCTTTCAGCACAGACTGGACTTGAACTGGATCCTGAGGAGGTGGGTTGGAGCTTGACACACAAGTTGTCTTCTCTTCTTTTTCAGCTTCCGAGCAACTTTTATCTCCCTGGTATTCAGACATAACAATTTACATAACATCCTATCGCAGATTTGTGCCTGATTATAGCCATAAATAAACCCACTAGCTTCATTTAATCAATTATTCACTAGAAAATCCAAGCTGTTTCTTCTACCTACTTAAGAGAGCTTTTTGATAACTAATAAAAAAGCCTTTTACTTCATTAGGTTTCCCATCATGCAGAAGGTCATCTTTGTTGCCATGGAGACGAACAGGCTCTGCCTCTCTCCCACTGTTCAGGACATCCTCCATGAGAAGCGACACACCGAGGATTGCTGCGTTGGCCTGCAGTCTGCTGCGATCACTCAGGCCACTTAGACACAGCTGCAGACAAACACTCCTTTTTATTACAGTGTTAAAAGATGTACGTGTTATATGTTTAGTAAGAGATGTTCTTTCTCTCCTCAACCTGCTTAAAATATTGGGCTGTGTCTACTGTAACCCCTATTTTGAAGTTTAACCAAACTGAGACAAAGAAGAATGTAATAAAATGTTGTTTTTTTTAAATCACATCAGAGCCTGTAATCATTCTTGTATCTAACAGAACAAAAATGGCTTTGTGGGTTTATCTTCAGTATACTGTGTTGCCTATGGATAAAAACATCTGGTTGATATGTTAAATTTATTGACAAAAGCCATGCAAATGTATTTACAGTTGTCTGAAAGTAATAAATCCTCTGTTTCTGAGCTTCTCACCTGTAAAGTTTCACAGTCTGCTGATACAGACTGGGCGTGCAGGACACCTCCACACCCAAACGTCTTCGAGCCCAACTCTCCTTGAAGACCTGAAGCTGCTTCATCAGCAGGAGGAAACCTTTCAGCACAGACTGGACTTGAACTGGATCCTGAGGAGGTGGGTTGGAGCTTGACACACAAGTTGTCTTCTCTTCTTTTTCAGCTTCCGAGCAACTTTTATCTCCCTGGTATTCAGACATAACAATTTACATAACATCCTATCGCAGATTTGTGCCTGATTATAGCCATAAATAAACCCACTAGCTTCATTTAATCAATTATTCACTAGAAAATCCAAGCTGTTTCTTCTACCTACTTAAGAGAGCTTTTTGATAACTAATAAAAAAGCCTTTTACTTCATTAGGTTTCCCATCATGCAGAAGGTCATCTTTGTTGCCATGGAGACGAACAGGCTCTGCCTCTCTCCCACTGTTCAGGACATCCTCCATGAGAAGCGACACACCGAGGATTGCTGCGTTGGCCTGCAGTCTGCTGCGATCACTCAGGCCACTTAGACACAGCTGCAGACAAACACTCCTTTTTATTACAGTGTTAAAAGATGTACGTGTTATATGTTTAGTAAGAGATGTTCTTTCTCTCCTCAACCTGCTTAAAATATTGGGCTGTGTCTACTGTAACCCCTATTTTGAAGTTTAACCAAACCGAGACAAAGAAGAATGTAATAAAATGGTTTTTTTTTAAATCACATCACAGAGCCTGTAATCATTCTTGCATCTCATAATACAAGATATGAACCCACAGATAATTTGCTGTTCTTATAGCTTTGGCCGTAGTGGGGTTTAAAATGTAAAAAATGATCCTGAAGGTGGCATAGAACTGAAAGGCGATTATGTCTCAAGGTTTTGAGTGTGTTCAGCAAGTAATACATTAATAATATCAATTTACAGAAGATATCTTGTATACAAAATTGTGTTGTCTTAAATGTAAAGAGAGCCTTAAGAATGGCAGTGTGGTCTATGGAGAAACCGACTGCATCTAACTGTTAGGCCACAACATTAGCAGAAAAGTGTGACAAATAAAAGATAACATATTAGCTGAACCTGCATGCAGTATTCGATGGGTGGGACATCCCAGACATGCAGAGGGAGCAGTCCATGGCAGCCTATAAAACTCCTCCATGGATACATCATCTGTGCCTGGAGATGAAGACAGCATGAGATACACCCCACTTCCATCTTCAAATGTAGTTTTACGTGATAATGTTTTCCACCGAGATCCAAACTAAACCAACCTGACAGCTTTGAGCCTCTAGAGGCTGAGGAACAGGCAGTGTGAGACTGAACACATCAGTCTGAATACTGTCACTGAGCAGAGGGAGAGCAGTCGCCATGTTGTCACTCACACTCTGAAAAGCAGCAGCATCACCAGAAGAGAGGAACGCCTCCCTACCACAAGAAAAACATGACAGGAAGAAAGTCCACGATATTTTATAAAATTATTGCTTATGTGCAGTTCATGGCTGCCACCTTTACCCTGGGCCCAGCACAGCGGGCACCCTAACAGTCTAAAATTTTATGCAATATCAGGTGTCTTGGACACACGAGGAATTTTACTCTGGTACATCGGTTCTCAATGTGCATGTACATATCCCCATGCAAGGGGCAAGTAAACAGTAAACCAACATAAGGCTGTGTAATAACAAAATCTGCAGTATTAACAAGCAGCAAACAGTCCAAACAATGCAAAATAAGCTGTATAAACAGGCAGTAAACAATGCAGACAGACAGAGGAATGCTCATTGAAATGATAGGAATAAATATAGAGCACTTAAAAATAAAGACCTGTACAGAATGTATAAAGCTGATCTGCAAAGACAGACGGGAGATGGACCAGCATAACAAAGGTAACTTAAAGCAGGATGCTATGCAGAGACACGGACCTGATGAGGTGCCTGACAGCAGTATCAAACTGCAGGAGGAGAACCTGCCTGCGCAGCTGCAGCAGACGGCCAACAAACTCCGGGCTGCTGGGATTAGACAGTCGGTCGACCTGATGCTGGATCTTCAGCAGCTCTGCTCCTGCATAACAACCAGAGAGGAGACAGAAAGGTAATGGATTCCAGTGAATGACTGTCTAGATAAAGGCTTTATTTATTTATATCATTTATTATACATTATTGCCTGATCAGTTGTCTTGCTGCGATTAGGAAAATGTTCTTTTCTGACAATAAAACATTTTTAAACTTTATTTGAACTTTTTTTATTTAAAGCAAAATCAGACTACATCACCAAGGCCAATATATACACCTGGGGTTCAATAAATGTCAAGGGCAACATGAATTTGTGGACAAAGTGAAATTAAGGACAAATGTATCCCTCATCTTTCCTGCCACTGAATAGATACAATGGGTCGTAAACAATATTAGTATCTAGGCAGTGTCTCTGAGATCTACCTACCAATGCCTTCACTGCCTCCCCAGTCAGCTGTAAGATGCGAGTCCGGTGCCCCCCGTCCTATGCAGCTACAGGAGTTGTCTGCGTTTCCCAGTCTGGAGAAACTAACCAGGTAATAAATAATGTCATGAAGAGCTGAGACTATCTGCAGAGTGTGATGGAGAGCCTCGGCACTTGCCTGTTGAAATTAGAACAACAGAAGGGCAAATGACATAAATTCTGGAAAATTTAGAAAATTATGTGAAAAGTGAATTAATAACACTCGCACACAAGATTTATAACATATTAGCTGAACCTGCATGCAGTATTCGATGGGTGGGACATCCCAGGCCATTACCGACCTGATGGAGGACATAACAAGTGCTATGGATGAGAGGAAATACACGATGGGAATATTTATTGACCTAAAAAAAGCATTTGGCACAATCAATCATGAGTTATTAATGGACAAGTTAGAAAAATATGGGATCAGAGGAATGGTTTTGAATTGGATTAGAAGTTATTTGACACAGAGGCGTCAATTTGTGAAGTTGGGTGAATACCAATCGAGTGAGCTGGATATTGTATGTGGAGTGCCTCAGGGTTCTGTTTTGGGACCTAAATTATTTATATTATACATCAATGATATATGTAAGGTTTCTGATTTAGTGAAAGTGGTTTTATTTGCTGATGACACTACCATATGGGCATCGGGTGAAAACCTACAGCAACTCTCTGGACGGGTTACACAGGAACTTGAGAAGATAAAGAAATGGTGTGACAGTAATATACTATCTCTGAATTTGGATAAAACTAAATTTATGGTATTTGGGAATCGCAGA
>NW_018127970.1:109745-116367 GCF_001952655.1 Monopterus albus | reverse complement strand
GAATCATTTACTGCTTGCAAACCAATGATGGTAAGATGATGTCATGGGGTAGGACTGGATAAGTCTGACTTCTTCCTACTCCATTCAAGCATGTACTAGGTATAAGCAAATTGATATTGGATTATGTGTACAATCATGTGTGTTGTCATATCAGCTGTCTTTACATGCTTAAAAGAATAAATCAAATCAACTTATATAAATGCAAGTACTGACAAACTACAGAGTAACACTGACACCCAGATGCGTGGTGAACCACTGCATTCAAAATTATCCATGGTCTCAAGACGTACGTGAAAGTAAAAGCAGCTCAACTTAGCACCTGCTGCACTGCCTTATTAACAGTCTCAATAATAGTTTAAGGGTCTCACCGAAACATCTTGTGTTTTGAACATGTGAAGCACTTCAGAGCAGTGGGGGATGAACCATAGGTTACAGAGAGTTTTGCCGTCCACAGACATCAACTGCTGCGGCCGACGCTGAAAGGTCCTGTTTGAGAGAAAGGTTTGATCTCAGGTTGCAGATGAAGAAACACAACACTTGTGTTTCTGCACAAGCTTTTACTGTGTATGCATGTTGGTTACACCTGCACACTGACTCAAAACTACATAATTACTTCACCAGACCACATCAGAATGGTGATGTATTCATGTCCACTTAAACTGCGTAGTCCTACTCTCCACCCTTGTAAATGTGAAGGGGTCTAAACCAACAATATAAAATAAGAATTTGTCCACTTTTAGATTTATTTATGCACTGACATTTTCCACATATGTGCCTTGGGTATGACACACTCATTATTAGTGTGTGTTAAGAGGCAAGTATGCACATGAGGAGATCTGCTGCTGTAGTTGGACCATATATCATGTACAATATTTTCCTTTCCTGATATTTATAACTGTAGTTTTACAACATCTGATGTATTATGGCCTTTGTGTTCCTACTGTCTGAGGTGTACACTGATCATTCATAACCTTACGACCACCTGCCTAATGCTGTGTACACAGGAGTCAATGCAGGAGTCGGTTGGCCCTTGTCAAAGTGGCTCAGATCCTTACACTTGCCAATTTCCCTGCTTTCAACACAACTTTGAGGACTGAATGATCACTTGCTGCCTAATATACCCCCACACACTGACAGGTGCCACTGTAACAAGGTAATTGATGTCATAATGTTAAGGCTGATCAGTGTATGCAGCCTGGGGTCTTTGCACTTGTATCAAATAAACAAACATCAGTGTATGCAGCCTGGGGTCTTTGCGCTGGTATCAAATAAACAAACAAAAAAAAGCATGTGTACACAATCATTCTTCTGGTTTGCACATGACTAACTCATTAAATTCAAAGTGGTTGTACCTGGGGTCAGGACAAACACCAACTCCTGAATCCAAAATAGCGCTGGCCTCACTGGCTTGGCCAATCATAAAGTGGGACTGACGGATGGACGGGATTTCGTCCAGAAGGGAGGTTAGACTGTAGTAATATGCAACAATCTGCGCTCTCACACAATACTGAGATATCTGTGTGCTGAACCTGTGGAAAAGTAGACAGAAACAGTGTTCACCCCCAAAATGTGTTCATCTAGAGTGATGCACAGGAAAACCTCAGTAGAACTAGTATCAGACATAATTTCTTGTAACAAAAGGAATGTAGTTATTATTCAGGGACATACTTATTGAGAAAGTCAATTATGAGTGTCCTTTTGATCTTTGCTGCTTCTTCCTGCAGTGTGAGAGAAAATAATTTTACTTCATAGAATCACATGTATCATCCTGCTGAGCTGCCTGAGAATCTACCGCTGTGTGCAACTCACTGGGGTTTTTATAAGATCCCCCATGGCCTGTTTCTGCTTCAAAAACAAATTCAGCATCTTGTCACGCACACCAACTTTTTCCAGCTGGATGGACACAAAGGCCTCCATCAGCCTGGAGTAACAAACAAGATTCTGTTTATTAAAGAGTCAGCACAAAAGTGCAATTTGTTCTTCAAGTGTGGAAAGCTACCTTTTCTTAGTGGTGGTGGTGGTGGTGGGAGATCTCATGGAACCTCTGGAGAGTGAAGAGGAATCCTGCAGACTGTTGGCTTCACTTCCAGGTTTGGAGTCAGATCTTGTAGATTTTACATCTTTGCTAGAATGAAGGGCTTTTTTGGACTGAAAGTGGAAAACAGACTGTAATATCCTGCAATATTATCAGCAATTTATTTATGTTAACATGTGTAAGCAGTTTTAGTTGGTCGAGATGGAGCTAGTTTTAACTACATTATATAGAGTTCAGTGGTTCCCAAACTAGGGGTCAGGACCCTCCACAGGCCACAAAATAAATGAGGGGAAATGAAATGAGCAATGAAGGTTTGGCAGAAGAAAAAACTGAGTTATGCTTCACAAAGTTCTATTCATTTTTGGATATGCTTTTTGTGAAACACTGAATAATTTGATTTCTTTGGATGTCAAACATATATTTTACTGACACATTTAGAAGGGAATTCTGGACAAAATGTGGTAGGAAGCCACAACTATGCATTGTAAAGGTTCACAAGCTAAATGTCAGAAACCACGGCTTTATCTTCAACAATGTTCTGCATTTATAAAATCATACTGTTTATGTAAAATTTTAATTTGAAAAGCAACTATTAACCTGATCAATACACACCTCAGCTGACGAGGTCTTATCCTCCGCCCAGTAGCAAAGACAAGCCAGTTTCACAGCACTTATCAAGGCGTTCTTCTGTGTAACCTGACAGGCCAGTGTCACCTGAAGGTTTTCAATACTCTGTTTGTTCATAAGCTATGAAGAGATTACAAAAAGGAATTAGTTCTATTTATTCATTTGTTTTCAGGCTAATAAGCATCTGTGTTTTATTTTAACATACGTGAACGACTGCCTCTTCAGAGCTGAAACTAAACTTTCCAATCTGGTTCTCGTCCAGTTCTTGGATGCTCAGAGGCAGGTGGGACGGGGTGAACCTGCAGCAGACAGTGCACTTTTATTCCCTTTCAAACTCTTGTGGAAAAGCAGACGAGACGGAGCTGAGAGGGGTAACATGTCTGTGAAACAAATCCTGACATCTGTTTTATATTAGTTGCAGTTGCATCTTACTGATGATCAGCTACTATATTCTGTCAAGAGCTACAATCTGGCTCTAATCTGACATAAGAGTTAGACAAAATTCATATATTTGTCATTGAGTGTCTGACAGAATAATGGTAAGAACTGAAAGACAACCTGAACGTTTCCCTGGAACTGCCTGTAATGGCCAATGGGACACTTAATCAAGGGGATGTGTAGTGTAGATGTTTACTTGTCCACTGAGCTGTCGTCCTCCACTGTTGCTGTGATAAAAACGGGCCTCTGCTCTGTTTGGTCTTTCTGTTCAGCGACTTCAAACTGCACCGGTCTCAGGTAAAGGTGGAGCTCATCAGCGCCAAACTCCGAGGCCACATTTCTGTACAACCTGGAAAGAATTATTGAATGTTACAGACTGACATGATACTGAACATTTTGGTGCCTAGTAATAATACTAGAGCATTGTTTTTGTGCTGAAACAAAAATTGCAGTTTTGAACCAAGAGATTTCTTTTTTGTTTTTTCAGTTTAATATTCTGTGGTGTTTAAATTAATTATAGGAGGTCCATCTCTCTCACTGGACAGTTGTTGACATCCCACAGATCAAATCTGTGCTAATTTTATATTGATACTGCAAAGCTTCAGTATCTTTGATTCAAGTTATTGATACATGGAGCGAGGTGACAGAGGTCTGACTCATATTTGCTCAGAATACTGATTATCCTGGTGAGTGTTATCTTAACTGTGCCAGATGTGCAGTCTCCGAGGCTGACTCCAGCAGCCGATGCCGGATGGTGACGAGTTCCAGCAGTTTGGAGAAAGTTTCCACTGCAAACGATTGTTTCTCTCTTTCCTGCTTCAAGTCTGTCTCCTCTGTGGATCTTACTAATAATAACCCCACCTTTTGAACTAAAATTGGGTCTTCGAAAAACAAATCTGAGAACAACTGACAGAGAACAAAAACAAAGTTAGACTTATGTGCCTTATTATTTTATGTTAATTGATTGGAAGAGATTCCAAAGAAAGAAAAACCTACATCCTTCTGTACTTGAGAGCTATAGCAGAGTCCAAGTGAAGCCAGACTATTCCAGCTCTGCAGGGCCTGCTGCAGGAGTTTCTGTCTTAGGAAGAGTTTGTCAGAGACAGCTGTGGCTCGGTGCAGCTGACAGAGTTCAGTGTGAGCCTGGATTAAACCATGATAGACTGCAGGGGCCAGGCAGAGGGACGGGTGAACCTCCAGTAGGAATACATTCATCAGGGCAGGGCTGCAAACATGACACAAGGAAAATACAGAGGTATTTTGGAAGACACCAAATCCAGGGTAGTTAGACTGACTGCTCTATTTACTTGCCTGCTGCCTCCAAGTGAAACCAGATGTTTGGGAATGAAGTTGGGTGGAAGCCCGTAGTCATGATTCGAGACATTACGGCTGGCTCTCCAGATGCGCTGGAGGTACTGTCGCTGTCTTTCAACCTGATGAGATAAACAATACGAATACGTCACAACATGAACGGCAAAGATTACACTAAAATAAGGTACAAGACCAGAAAAAAAAAGTTTGATGTGCACAAAGTGCATTTACACATCAAGACTGATTTAAAACGAGACTTCTTTTTTACAATACACTCATTATTACTTTCAATCTAGAAATGCAACTAATGATTATTCTCATTATCCGTCACTTATTTTCCTGATTATCATTATTGTAGTCTGAAAAAAGTCAAAAAGTATTACAAATGTGTTCATCACAACTTTGCAAAACCAAGAACAAAGTCCTAACATGTCTTGTTTTGTTCAACCAAAAGTACAAATTCAAAGATATTTCAATTACTATCATTTATGACAAATACATGTAACAAATCTGCCTATTTGAGAAGATAGATCCAGTGAATATTCAGCACTTTTGCTTGACAAATGACTGAAACAGTTTAATTCAAACAATAACATTCAGAGATTTGCATCTACACTTAAGGTGCATGAATTTAGTCCTTTGCAGAGTTTTGTTCTGACCTGATTGTCCAGAATGTCTTTAATCAGCTGTCTGTGGCTTTGCAGGCAGCCTATCTCTGCCCTGTAGGCCTGGACAAAATAATCCTGGTTTAGGTCAAGCTGTGGTCTACTGTGCATGATGTCAGTGATTACTCGGGCCAGTGCAAATCTCTCCTCAGTCCCTGCTGTATGCTGGTAGGCTTCATAGTAACAGTTCAAGAGCTGAAGAAAACATAAATAACAAAAGTCTTTTCATCCAGGAACTTGATTCGCTTTGGAAGGTATGAAAGTTAGCAAGCAAACATACATTCCAGTTGAAGTATGTGATGAAAAAGATTAATTCAGTAAATAATTTAATCTCCACCTGGTTCTATAAAGTCAATTAAATATACTTATAATGTTTAGAAAAACACTGTTTGTATAGTAAGAAAATAAGATGACATTCAACAAAGCAACATGAAAATGAAACAGCCACATCACCGGTACTTTTTATTTAATATGATACCTGCACTTTGCCCTCCATAAACTCAGTCTCACACGTCCACAAGTCGAGAAGCACCGCGACATGGTCGACATCTGTCCCGGCCAAGGAGTGGATGTCTGCTTTCGGGGTCACAGTGGAGACACTCTCAGCTTTTCCCATTTTCTTAATCCTGTGACTCCGGATGAAATGCGAGCCAACTAGAAGGAGTTCACTCTTCAGCTCCTCCAGGTCCTTCAGTGCAGCATCATACATGATGTAAAACCCTCTCTGGTCCTGAGTGTGGACAAACTGCTCCTCAGAGCTGTAGAAATCATGGAGATTCTCCACCTCTGCAAACTCCATGAACTCAGAGCAGTGGACCTGCAATATGAAGAAGTCGTAAATAAACATATACAGCAGAGACTCATAGACAGCCGTGTCTTTATAAACCTTTTAAAGAAACTGTTTTGCAATCCTCCACTCACTGGCTCTTTTGCTATTTTGATTTGATTTATTTATTCTTTCAAGCATATGAAACAGTTGATATAACAACACCCATTTTTACACAATCCAATATCAATTTGCTTATACCTAGTACATGCTTGAATGGAGTAGGAAGAAGTCAGACTTATCCAGTCCTACCCCATGACATCATCTTACATCATTGGTTTGCCAGCAATAAATGATTCACTTCTGCACACACACACATTATACTAAAAAAGAATATAACAGTGTTAACATTCTTAAATCACATAATTGATATACTAAAGAATGGTTACAAAATATAATCATTGAGCCTGTTCTTGCATATATCTTGATTGACACATACCTTTATATTTACGTTTGAACTCGTCAATTCTATTACTATTTTTTATGTCCACACTTAAATTGTTCCATAGTTTTACACCACTTATAGAAATACAAAATCTTTTTTTTGGTTGTACGCATAGCATGAATTTTTAAATTTAACTGGCCCCTGAAATTGTATCCCCCTTCCCTTTCATTAAATAGTTTTTGAATTCCACCAGGTAATAAATTGTTCCTGGCTTTATACATAAACACAGCAGTCTTATATCCCACTAAATCAAAAAATTTTAACAATTTAGACTG
>NW_018127970.1:36832-109155 GCF_001952655.1 Monopterus albus | reverse complement strand
AATAAATATTCCCATCGTGTATTTCCTCTCATCCATAGCACTTGTTATGTCCTCCATCAGGTCGGTAATGGCCAGGGATGTCGATCGGTTCGACCTAAAACCATATTGGCAATCAGAGAGGATTTTATGTCTATCAATAAATGTATCTAATCTGTTATTGAATAGTTTTTCCAAGATTTTTTAAAACTGTTACAACAGAGAAACTGATCTATAATTTGTGAAGACATGAATTTTCAAATCATAGTAGAAATCCTGTAATGTGCGGACAGCAAACAACACACAGCAACACTGCACACTTTGATATGTTCCTACTCTGTAGTCAACAGGAGTGTTGTGACTGTACTGCAGCGAGCCAAGACCTCCTGCCTCCCCTCGTTCTCCTCTAGCTGCATTCATCCAGCCGGTTTCCTCTGCGGTGCTGCACAGCTTTCGTTCCTGCAGCTGTAGACCTGCCAGGTCAAAGGTCAAAGTCCTCTCCAGAGAGCGCAGGTAGTTTAACAAACCGAGAGAAATTCTCTGTAGGGGAAAAAATAAAGACAGACTATTGTTAATCATTTTATAAAGTGCATAACTAGATCCCTAACTACCAGACATCACTCAGAACATACCTACGCACCACCAGACTGCCACATCAGAACATACTACTTTTTGCCTCACCTGGAGCTGTCTGAGTTTGAGATGACGCAGGTAAATCAGGGACAGGTAAGCGCCTCGGTTTATGATTCCAGGTTCCTCCAAACTGTCATCCAGACCCAGAAGATGCAGACTGTCCTCAAAAGAGTAGCTGTGATTTCTTGAAGGAGCAGAAGCACTGAACTGTTACGATGCTATGAGATGACCTCAGTGTTTACATCTCCAAATTAAGTTTTACAAAAAAAATTTAATTATGTAAATACCATTCTTTTTTTCTCTGATTTATCAAGTCCAAACTTTACTTGCACAAATACTAAACTCAGGAATACAGTCGCTTACTAATTTTTAGAACATTTTTCAACTACTCAATATATTGCATCAGAAGAAAATGCTTATTAAAGTTTCTGAAGACTAAAGTAATGTCTGCAGGTTGTTTGTTAACAGATGAGAAAACCAAAAAAGATTAAATATACAGTAATATAAAACTGAAGAAGTCTTATTTGAGAAGCAGAGAGCAGATCATGTTTAGCTGTTTTAAATGATTTGTGATTAAAAACACAAATGGTTGTTGATTAATTACCTGTCCAAAAAGGAAAAAGTTCCACATCACATTGCAACATTAATTAGTTAACGTTAATTTCTTTGCACCTTTCATTTGCTGCACTTGAAGTTTGACTCCTTATATCATGCCCTGCTCTGTCTCTGGAAGTGGACGACTGATCGCGTGTTTCCTAACAAGACAAATGTCACATTTAATATATTGGCAGCACTGAGGAAAGCTAAGACTGTATCCATCTATCTAAGCAGAAAAGATGATGATACATGCCTGAGTTAAGCTTGCAGCATTATAAATCCTCATCCATATCTCTGAGATGTTGCATCGTTTTGTCTTACTACTGTGTGAGACAGGTGAGCTTGGTGTAGGCTGCAAGACGCCAACATGAGCGACATGTTCTTTAAGAGCTCCAGCAACACGGAACAGATCAGGGACCTGATCAGATACACAGCAATGAAAAGTTAACAGCTGATGTCTGAAGCAAAACATGGCAGGGTTGCATTTGTTGGGAAACCAGAAGAGCAAATGTTTCTTACATGTGGTCAATAAAACTCATATTAAAGCACCAAAAAATAATCTATTAGAAAAATAAATATCAAATGCCAATTTAAGGAAATGTTAATTCAGAGATAACAGATCAGCAGAATTACCTGAAGAAATCTGGAGTGCATCTTCAGCAGTTCATCTACAGATTTCTTTTCTTTTAGCTTCATGACGAGCTTCTGCTGCCATGGGTCCCGCCTGGGTTTCACCTAAAAAAACAAACAAAACAAGAAAATAAAAGTGTCACAATCTTCTGTTCTCCCACCTCCTTCGCTTGATGTACTCTTACAACTTGAAACATGAGCGAATGAAAACAAACTTTTAAAAAAAGGGTGGATTAAGCAGAGATAGTGAAAAGGTACTTCTCTGACCAGACACAAAAACAGTTGCAAATGCAAAGGGAATATTTAGAACAAAATTTGGTTATCATAAACAGAGTAAAAGATTATTCTCTTACTCAGGGCTCCCACTCTTTTCAAGAAATAATTTTCCAGGACACTTTCAATGCCATAAGGCTGTGATGTTAAATGGGGATCACATCCTAGACGGACACATTCCTTTGTGTGGAAGCCTCTTTTAAATCATATGGATTAATCTATGATGATTCTTTTTCTGTGTAACTAGTCCTTAGGTGCTTTATGGCTGATTGATTATTGAGGTCTGTCGCATTCTGCCAAACACACACGCAGATGTTCAGTCCCTCAGTGCATGACTGTTTCACTAAATATGCGAGCTTTGCTTTCTGCAGTTTTCTTGTCTCTCTCTCCATGGTCTCTTTTATATCACAGGTTAAGGTGACAAAATAAAAACCTGACTCTGGAGGCTAGCATAACTAAGCAACATTAAACTAAGCAATAATAAACAGAGTAACATACAAGAAGAGTTCTGTATTTTTCCTACAATTTCTAAATGGATTTGTGTAGGTGACATTGCAGATAACGATAATCTTGGAAAGTGCCTGCAGAAGATAGGTTTTGTGTTCATTAGTTAAGACTTGACTTATTATACAGTATCTTCAAACGGCTTATTATTTGTTTACTCAGATTCAACTCAAGAGTACACTTGACCATCAAGAAAGGCTCTTGGCTTAGTCCATTCTATCACTGATTGTCTTGTGTTAAAAAACAAAAAAAAACACAAAAACAATCCAGCTAGCCAATTAACATTAAACTATAATTCCTCAAGTGGTGGAGCAATAAATCTTAACATGTTTAAAGGTAAAACTCATTACTAGCCAATACTTACACATTTTTGCATTTCAACTACCAAGCTGCTTACATTCCATTGTGATTTTACCCATCCAGTTATTCACATCCTCTTCAACCTGACATGAAGTGGTACATTTAACAGCTAGTGGTTGAGGGTATTCAGAGCATACAAAAACTACTAAAAACAGGCCATAAACTTCTGCCCTTGTCATTCTAACTTTATGTCAAACATTGTCCTAATTTCAGCTGCCAGCTCATGCTGAGGTCTGACAGTTTGCTCTCAGCAAAAGAAAAATACAAAAATGTGAAAATTATTTTCCAAGATGAAGGTATGTTTTTCCAGGACACTGTACATTTTATCTCAATTTGCATGACTTTTCGATGACTAGAAAACTGGTTTTAAAAACCTCCAGGTTTTCTAGGAAGTGGGAACCCTGATACCCTGATACTTTAACAAATCCAATACCATCTATCCATGTATATGGGTTTTGGAGAGACTATTTGGCCCAGGTTTTACATATTCTTTTTCAAACCTGAATGAAGGGGATCCAGTTGGCCTCCTGCTTCAGAGCCATGCTCGCACTTTGCCTGCCCCACTGCCTCTCTTTCACCTCGGAACTGTTGTACTGAGGAAATGTTCCCATCTGCTCTTGGTGTCTGAAGATTGTTCTGAACTCCCTCCAGACCTGATCAGACAGTAGCAACTTTATATCTTCATTATTTAAATACACAGTGGCACAACTTTGTATATTAGTGTGCTTAAGGTTTGTAGCACATCAAACAACAGTACCATACTGAACAACTCCATCTCATCCGCAGTGGTCCTGAGTTTTCCAACATCATAGGACAAGTGGAAGTAGGTGATCAATGACTGCAGCTCAGCTAGAAACTCCTCCAAGTGAACAGTGTGCAGGGGAACAGCAGCAGCCAGTCCTGAAACTCCTGGAGTTCAGTGTAGTTGGTGTCAACTTCTGTGCACTATGTACAGTAAAACCTAACATCTGAACTTCTCATATCATCCTTGCTTTTGTCCCCCTTTTCAACATTTAGATTTTTACATAGGGACCTGCCTGTGTAGATGCATTTTAACATTACACCCTATTATTTTGAGACCTATTATGTTATTTCATTTTTTTCACATTGCTATACCTGCTATCTGATACCTGTATCTTGGCCGCTGCCATAATTTATTTATTTTTAAATCAGGAGTATTGTGATTACCAGATGAAAATTTCTATTGAATTTGGTTATTAGACCTTTTGATACCAATTTCCCCAAACTTTAACTTTTTTTTCTTTTTTTTTTGGAAACTAGTCAAGATTCACAGAGGATCATTCATAGTTCATTCTCGACTTAGAAAATTGCATATGGCAAAATAATCTCACTGGCACATCCATTTAATAGTTGTTCTGAAAATTTCAACCAGATACATAACTGAATTTGTCCAGCTGTCATGAAATTGTAGATATATTATCATGCCTGCAAATCATATTTTTGTTACACCCTGAACTTTCTTAGAGCTGCCATCCATCACAAACTTCCACTTATAGACAAGAAATATCAAAATCTAATGGACAAATTCCCATTAAAGTTACTGAAATATTCCTCATCCCCAGAGGACTTTGCTATATTTCAGCTAACATTACTCAATTTCAATTTTAATCTATCGTCAGTGTCTCTAAATAGATTCTCAGGTTATTGCTGGTTTGTGTCTCACCGTCAGCATGTTGAGTTTGGTGTGAAGTCTCCTCCTCCTTCATGACTGTAGGCTGAAATTCTTCATTTCTCCTTTCACAAGATGGTATATAGTGAAGCACCTATAAAAAAAAAGAATTAACTCAAGTAGGTTAATTATGTGAATGTGCATTAATGAAAACAAAAAAATTTGTAAATAAAACACATTGGACAACAAAAACTGATGCATTTAAACTGGTGGTGGATTTTTACCCTGAGGAAGTTGTGAATGGTTTGAACTGAGTGCAGATGGCAGACGAGCCACCGGAGGTAGATGACCACATCGTCGTGAGTGAGCAGGTTGGCAGGGTTTCTTTGGCCGGTGAGCATCATCTCTCTGCTCACAGACAGTCTGCGAGCTCTCTCAACGGTGTCCTCGTACTCACTGGTCAAGTATAACACCTGGTCCTGAGAGAAAGCATGCCTTATGTGATCTGGTGAAGATGACAGAGCTTGAAAAATCCAATACTGAGGGATTCTCATACATTTTGGTATGTTTGTATATAGCTTTTTTTTATACACATAAGAGTGATTTTTTTTTATTTAAAATGTTCTTGTCACATTTTCTCACTTTACATTCTACATAAATAATCTCAATATCCCTGCAGTAGCACAAAATAACCATTACAGTCAAACATTTAATAAGGATGAAGAACTAGAAAGAAAACCTTGCTTGCTAAATGATACAAGTCTTTTCACTGTCACCTTATAGTGAGAATAAAGCCTCTCAATGACGCTGGTGTGGCGGCAAAATCTCCTCCATCTCAGCATGAGCAGATATTTGATCTGAGCCAAGTGATATGATCTGTCTGTAAAAAACTGTAATACAAATACAACCAGGAAAATTGTTTATCTCTCATCTCATAATTCCAATCTATTGCCTGTTCTGCTACATATGAACTCTTGCTTTTAGCTGAGGTTCCTTTTCTGTGGTGCTTGTGTCATCCTCACCTGGTGCAGGAGAGGAGGCAGGCTGTCAGGTGTGTACTCTAGAGTCAAACAGCTTTCCAGCTCTCTCTGCATCACAGCTGCTTGAGATTGAACTGGTAAAGCTTCAGCCACCTGCAACCAGGACAACACAGATAGCCAGAAAAGGATAAGCAAATCTGCAAAAAAACCCAGTGATGTTCAGGGTGCAACTGTCATTATTTATTATCTGAAAATTCTACATTTGTCATGACACAGAAACTGACAAATTAATTTAACCCCCAGACTGTCCTTGATAAAAATACAAACTGCAGATCCAGTCTCACCTGAAGTCCTCTCCTCAGGGCATGTTCCCTCTCCAAACGGAAGTAAGAAACATCTTTTGGAGGTGGGACAGAACTGAAAGAGAACTTGCAATTAATAAAACACTCTTTAAAACAGGACTATGAAACTTTAAAAAAAATGATATAACAGTTTCAAAACTAAATTCAAAAACAGCAAGATGCACGCTTAACATTCTGAGTTTTACTGCTACAGCCTTTGGCTACTTGTTCAAGTATTACCAGTAACATTTGCATATGGTGGCTAATGTTAGCAAAATTTAACTGGATACTGCTTTTTTTCATTACCGAATTCAATCAATTTCACGCGCCTCTACTGTGCTACAGTTTTAGTATTTACCCTTCTACTCTCATGTAGACGTTTTTAAACGAAATGTAACTTGCGGACCTGGTGGTCTTTAGCTAACTGCTAACAGCACGCTAAACGCTCACAGCGACAGTTAAGGGTAACGTGTTAGCATGCTAACATTTGGTAAACCTAAGTGATATCAGTTTTATAGGTATTTGGTCATAAACCAAAGTACAAGAGAAACTAAAATGTTTTAGCCTGATGCTGGCGCTAGAGGAGAAGTTAAGAAACCGTCAACGTTATTTAAATACATCCAGTGAACTCACAAGGTCAAGGCGAGTCGCTGTCCAGAGATACGTCAAAGCTACCGTGGCCCCATTAGTGTGGGCTAACGCGGTAGACTAACAGCTAAGCTACGCTACCGCCACCTAGATGATAGACAGCCTAAAGATGAATGAGGATTTCCCAAGTGAGACAAATGGCAGCTGATGCACAAAACATTGTGAAAACAAACAATTAGGCATTTTATCATAATTTTTAAATCGTTTTTTTACGGAGAATAAATTCGACATAGGCTCCATTTACCTGGCAGTCAAACGTTTTCAAAACAAGCATTTAGGATTCCCTCCAGAGATGCTTTAAGAGATAAAGATGGTCTTTCTCTGTCTATTTTTAACAAAATGTTCAAACACCCAAAGAAATTAAAATCAACTAACAATTGCACATTTAATCTTTTTTTTTCAGTAAATTATTTTTAATGAGAATACATTTTACTTAAATCCTACTGACCTGGTCATCTAAATACATTAAAAACAGACATTAAAGATAAACACTGTATAATTTGTCTGTTTTCTGTTTTTTCAGAAAAAGTTTTAAAGGCTTAAAATGACATCCTTCCATAAAAAATTGAAGACTCAACAAGAAAATATTGCTAATGTAAAAAGGATCAACTTGTGGACACAGGACGTCTCCTACTTTTTAGTGTGTGTGTACTGGAAGTTTTCACTCCACACTTGTGTAATTTGCTGGATATCGGTTAGCTAATCGTAATGTCTCAAAATCATGCTTATATTGTATGTACTGTCCTAAACTCAGATTTGATGGAGAGTAGAAAGAAATTTTGCCCCTTCAGCAGTCAACTTGTAGACATACAGTATATTCATCATTCTGCACAGGGAAGCTCAAACATTAAATATTATTTGCAAATGTTATCTGACACAGGATTTCACATTAAATAATCATAACCACCACCAAGCTTCCAGACCTGTAGAATTTGTTGTGCACTGCTCCCCGTGGAAATCCATTTTCCTCAGTTTCCTCCCTGAGTGCTGAGAGTTGATGCGACAGCTCTGCCTCCATCTGCTCCACTTTGACAGAGAAGGAAACTCTGTATATATCACACATGGCAGACCCTGTTACTCAAGATCAACACATTTAGAAACCGAAAATATTAGAAATAAAAACTGAAAAAATGGCAACTCTTTTACTTCTGCCAAATCTTGTCTTCTGTACTGACTTGTTGTGGCGTATCCATAGAGACGACCATCCATGCAGCCAGGCTTCCTGTCTGCTATCTGGACAGACAGTGACTGCATTTGAACTGCAGAGGGCTCTAATGTTTCACTATCCTCCTTTTTTTAAGGTTGCAATAACAGGACGTCAGTGCTATTGGGCTTTTTAGATAACTGCACTTTAACTGTAATTTGCAATACAATAAATGAACATAACATCATTCACAGTGCATTAGTTGTTGAGTAGTATCTACCTCAGCAATCAAAGCTCCCGTTTTCACAAACCTTGACTTAATCTCAGTGTGGCCATTCCTCTTGGATACAGTATATGATTGGTTCTTAGCTCATGATGTGATTATCCAATAGCAAATCAACCTCCAAAGTGCCTGCAGAGTCAAGTCTGCAGCTGTGCAATTCCTCTATGGGTAGAAATAAAAGAAGATATAAAAACTCCACCTTTTCATATGTTCTTCAAGCTTTATTTACATGCACCATCTCTGATACAACCAATATAGGAACTGGAATCACAACTGGACATGTCAACTTGATGTCTCTTTTTTGTAGGAGCAATAGGAAGAAATGAAGGATGACTACTGGTAGTGAATGTTACTCCAATTTAATGCAGAAAAAGATGAAGTTTTGTGTTTTCTAAGATGAAATCATTCACCTGAAGCTACAAAAATGATATCTGGAACCACATTTGTGCAGAATGTATTTTTGTTAAACCATAAATTAAGCTAATGGGATTCAATGTCTCATATTAATGTTGGTTAAATTCAAGAGGATGGAACATTTTGATTTTCTCATTGTGATGTGAACCGACCATTAACACTAAAGTGCTTTTACACAGCTCTAACCCACTATACATGGGGGAAAACTGTCTTAACATGAAAAAAATAAATAAATAAAATCTTTTTAAATGCCATCTTCAATTTAGCAAGGAGACAAATTCCCTCTGCTTCCATCAGTTAAAATATGTAAATAATAAAAAAAAATCATCCTGCTGTTCCTACAAAAACTGTGCTGATGTTTTTTTGCACCTATAGCACTATTTATACACTGTATTTCCTCCTATTCCCATTTATTTAAATGCAGAAATATTTTGGCAATCTTTAAAATACTGTGGTTTCTTTCACAAATGGCAAAATGGCTCTAAGATACTACATAAGCTCCTCTCACAAAGTTGGAAACACTATTTTCCCCAGCACCTGCTATAGTGCTGATAACAAAGGGGAGGCTACTAACGATGCTCCATCTGCAGCCCCTCCCTGCTATCTCTTATTTATAGCACCAAGAACTCCTTCAAATTACTGTAACAGACACCAAAATACTGGTAGTAGAGAGCTGTGGACACTCCGAGTGTAGTTATGGTATTCCAACTACAGACAGGTGACAAATGAAAGGGAAAACACAACATAAAGTGCCTTAGTGGTGATGGGCCACCATGTGCCACCAGAACAGCTTAAGTGCACCTTGGCATTGACTATCCAAGTCTCTGAACTCCATTGGATGGATGAACACCATTCTTCCAGAAGATATCCCCTCATGTGGTGTTTTGACAGTGGTGGTAGAGATGCTATCTGACACTTGGGCCAAAATCCCAAACCATTCATTAAGTTCCTGTGCCCTGTGGATGGAGGCACCGTCATCATTGAAGAGACCATTCCATCAGGTTTTTTTCTTTAACATGTCACCCGTCTGTAGTCCCCTGTGTCTGCTAATGTAATGATGTCAACTAGCACTAAATCATGACCTTAATTCTGTCCTAAACTCTCTATGCTGAGTAGTACTTCCAATATTGCAGTAAGTGGAAGAGAAAGAATGGGGAAGATGGTGGAAATGGATCTGCAGCAGAAAATACATATTATTAAGAATTCAGTAATGCACCTCCTAAGAAAGGACATAATTCACAGTAATGTCACTAAAATCACAGGGTAAAATTTTCTAAATAAAACATTACATACAAAAACCACACAATGAAGATCAGTTCGCATGTTAGCACATTGATATTTGGTGCGTGACTCGGTGCATCAATGGGGGGAAAAAAGCTTTTCATCAACACTTCTTTTGAAATTTTTAGTCCATTTAGGCAAGTCTCTCAAAGAAACTTTAAAAAAAAAAAAAGCTTGCCACGCATCCTCTACTGGAACATAATTTTGTAACATTCTCTGCAGCTTTTTTCTGTAAACAGGCTGTCACCCACCAACAGGCTGACAGCTGGTTTGGCAAACATGTTAGTTTGGATATGAAACGGTGTGAGAGGGGAGGGCGCGCAGGACAAAAGCATAATTCTTCTTCAGTTTCATGTATCGCTTTGTGAAATAAGTGATTCCCTGAGACTAACATGAGTTGATGTTTTTCATATAATTTTAACAAAATGGCCTGTACTTCCATTCAGTGCTGTTGTTCACACCGCCCAGGCATTTTTAAATTTAATTCAATGTAAAGACACCAGTTTGTGTTTTTCAGACACTTGAAATACAGTACTGAACTTAATGCCTCACATTAAAAATAATGGAAAAATTACATGAATACACTTTTACATACTTGCTTTCCTCTAGTTGCACAATCCATGACAATGAACCCCAATTTATATTTTCCCCACATTTTTTTTTTTATTTTTTTTTTTTTACTCATGCTGAGTTCTGACTGAGCTTCTCAGCTTGGGACCCAGGTCTGAGGGGAGGTCTGTTTCGAGCTCGAGAAACTTCCTGAATTCCTGTTGGCGTTCTGGGCGGATGTAAGTCGGGAGTCGAAGCTGAGGTCCAGGCAATCTGCGTCCATCAGTTCATTGCAAATGATGGAGTCCATGTCACACTCCAGGCTGCCATTGAACACATCAAGGTCCAAATCGGCGGTAAAGCGGTCCTGGCCGGACAAACCAGAGCCAAGCTGCATAGAGACATTCTTTCTGGGAGACTTCAGGTGTGGCTGCTTGGCGTCAGGGTGACCAGCATTGTTGACAGAGGTTGACAAGCCTGCTTGCCAACCAGGTATTGAAGAGCTTTGGGCTGGACCAGCACTGGTGTGGTTCACCAATATGTGGTCTTTGCGCAGCAGCATGGCATTTCGGCGAGAGTTCTGCAGGGCGATGGCAGTGCTGGCCTGCGACATCAGTGGGTCGGACTGAGTGAGCATGACATTGCTGTGGCTGTGGGAGTCCAGGCTGAGCATATCCTGCAGGGTCTGGTGATCACTGAAGTGTGAGATACAGGAGAAGGTGGTCTGTTTGTTTTCCTGGATGGTCTGCATAGGCGACTGCCGCAGGCTTGTGATGGACGATGGGCTGAACAGTGGGTTTGGCCCATAGCTGCCAGAGGGGCTACTTGAGCAGCTAAAGGTAAACACTGAGCTCCCATGGCTGTTGACTCCATTTTCTTCCTCTCCAGGAGGAGGCTGCTGGGATGCTGTCAAGCTGATATTGTCTAAAAGGTCGTCCATCAGGTTGTCAGAGAGCCCGTCGTTGAGGTTCATGGTACCTGCCAGGTCAGAGAGCCCTGTGGGCCCTGTGGATGGAGACATGCTGCTAGGGCTGGAGTACAGCATCGGGGAGAGGGGCGAGTCATCATCAGGCACCTCATCCAGCTCCAGGTTGGCCAGGATTGGGGACAGACGACCGCTGAGTGTGCTGGCATTGGAATTGGTTCGGGATCGGAAGTCTGTCCAGGCATCCAGCTCATCGCTGCTGCGAGAGGTGGGGCTTCCCGTCCACTTGGAAAGGCTGGAGGAGCTCTCAGAGCTGCCATCTTGAGCGGCCTGCAGTGCGGCCTTCTTCTTGGTGGCACGTCCTCGAGCTCCTTTGATGTACTTACTGTTATCCATTGATACAGCCCGTCGTCTGGGAGCTTTGCCTCCTTTCCCACCTTCAGGGTTGACCATCCACCAGGAGCTTTTCCCTGTTCCCTCATTCTGGACTTTCACAAAACGACTGTGGAGAGACAGGTTGTGTCGGATAGAATTCTGCAATTAAATGGATGAAAAAAATTTAATGTAGCCTCATATTTAATTACAATATTTGTCAAAGCATTATTTCTTAAGCACTTGAGATGCTGAACAGTATAAAACCCAACTATTGGTTTATTGGATACCCAGTTAGATTCCAACCAGGGTAGCTAGTCTTCCTGGGGCTCAGTTAAAAGAAATAACAAAAATGAATGCAAACATCATCACAATTAAAACATTTGTTCAGTACACAAATCTAAATAATTATTCAAATGTTAATACCTTTTGCATTCATACAAATAATTATACCCTCAGAAATAAGCATGTTTAACTTTAAAACAGACTACTAACAAAATTAAGAAAGTCAATATGGTTTCAGATTGAATCGATCAACATCTCTGGCCATAATTGAACTGATAGAAGATGTTACTAGTGCCATGGATAATAAGAAACATACATTGGGAATATTTATTGATTTAAGAAAAGCATTTGATACAATTAATCATGAAATACTAATTGACAAATTAGAAAGGTATGGGATTAGAGGGATGGATCTGAATTCGGTTAGAAGCTACTTGACAAAGAGACGTCAATTTGTGAAGTTGGGTGAGTACCAGTCAAAACACTTGGACATTGTATGTGGTGTCCCCCAGGGGTCAGTTTTGAGTCTTAAACTTTATTTTATATATCAATGATATATGTAATGTATCTGAATTATTGAAATTTGTGTTATTTGCTGATGATACTACCATATGGGCTTCTGGTGAGAATTTCCAGCAACATTTGGACTTGAATACGCTGGAAACTGATAAGGTAAAGAAACTTTGTGATACAAACAAATCATCACTAAATTTGGATAAGACTAAATTCATGGTATTTGGTAATTATAGGCTGGACAATCAAATCCAAGTAATGGTTGGAGGTGTTAATATAGAAAGAGTTTATGAAATGAAATTTCTAGGTGTTATTATTGATGACAAAATTTGCTGGAAACCCCATATTAAATATATACAAAACAAAATGGCTAAAAGCATTTCCATACTGGCGAGAGTGAAACATATTCTGGATTGGAAGTCACTTCGCATTCTTTATTGTTCTTTACTGTATTTAGATTATTATGTTGAGAGTTGGGGAAATATATATAAAGGTTCACTGCGGTCATTATTTCTACTTCAGAAAAGGGCCATAAGAATTGTCCATAAGCTTGGATACCGGGATCATACCAGTGCATTATTCATACAGTTTGAATTGTTAAAATTCTTTGATCTAGTGGAATACAAATCAGCTGTGTTTATGTATAAAGTTAGAAACAATCAGTTGCCAGGTGGAATTCAAAAACTGTTTAATGCGAGATGGAGGATACAATAAAAGTTTAAATATATACATACATACACACACACACACACTCACATATATATATATATATAAAAAGAGGCTGTATTTCAAGGTATAGGAAAGATGAGGCATAAGTGCAGATTATATAGGAATATTAGAGGTGTGGTGTATAATAATAAAATTCATGTATAGACTTTGCATTAATCTTGTGGATTTGAGCTGACATAACTATACCATGGTCTAAGAAAGGGGGTAGAACTAGATAAGTGTGTACTTCTTTCTACTCCCTTTCAAGCATGTAATGGTGGTAGTGTCTGTAATGTACTTTATGAATGAGATATGAGTGAATTGTGTACTATTTTGTCCTTATATTGTTACTAGTTCTTTTTCTTGCATTGTATATGCACTATTTTTTGTTTTGTTTTTCTTTTTTTCCTTTCTTTTTTCACAATTTTATATCTGTAATGCTATTTTATCTTTACATGCTTGAAAATAAATAAACATTGTTGATTTTATTGTCTATATTGAATTGAAAAAATATTGCTTCAATAATTTTACAGACATATATATTATTTATTTCCTTAATTACTTATGGAAGCTGATTCCATGCAGATGAACCTCCATAAGGAACATTCCACTGGTTTCCATACGTGTGACATACCTGTGGGAAAACCCTGTACTATGGATTTTACACAGTCACAAGGAAAACTACTCAACCTGTACAGCAGAAGTAGCTGTATAAACTCTTCTGTGATACTGGAGGAGCTTTATTAGGCTAAGTCTTGGATGTCATCATCCAAACTACCAGACAGTAAGGGTCTAATAAAAAGATACATCTGATTGCATGATGGAAAAGGTAGAAACTAGAATGTTTTGGAAAATGTCCTACAGAATAAAAGTCAGAATATCTTGGTTTCCTTTTTAGCTATTTTGACCATTAAAGCCCCCCAAATTTATTCAAGTGCAATAGTAAATTGCAGGAGAATCCCCTTTATGGATAAAATCTGGATCTTGCTTTCATGATGTTGGCTATTATGAGTTTAACATTTTTCATAAGGTGCTTTATTCTTTAACACAGTCCTGCTGCCATTAGGAGTGTGTCCACATGCATTATCTGGGTTTATACCGAGAATCCTGAGTCGATCATTTAATTAGAAAAATCTCAGACTGCTTGATGAAGAGCCCCAAAAAGATCGAGAGGGTGCTCCAAATGTCACAGCAGTGCAGGTGTTAATAATACGTTCATAGGGAGCAACTCTGTGTTCGTTTGGTTTAGATTTCCTTCCTTTTACCTTTGCCAGCACCTGTGACGAGGCAGTCGATAATACACAATTAAATGTACCAAAGAATGGGAGAGCATTCATATGAAAGCCCAGCGTAGAGGACATGGGTGTTTCTCCAGCGGTTCATAAATAAGCCTCAAAGGATTTTGCTCTGGAAGTCTCCCGAGTAACTTTCAGAAAATCTACACTAATAACCATAAAATATCACCCAAACTGCAGCTACAAGGAAACAGAGTTTAACACCGCTGAAGAAACATCTCTACATCCAGTGAACTATTTCCACAAATGCCAGTGCTACAGTGACTTAGGGCATTTACAGAGGTCAGCGTAAGGTCATGGTTTCACCATTTTGTTGCCGTCGTTCTAGATTTGGAATTTAAAAACTACAGCACAAAAGACCCATCCATGAGTGTTTTTGGCTCCTTATAGTCAACCTAACACCAACATTCTTTTTTCCACCCTCTAAACATCAGACACCAATTTGTTTTGGCAGAGAAAATGGGTTAAAACAAGGCCAATTAGAAGCAGTGAGTCGATTAATCGACTACTTGTTTGACAGAAAAACAAACACCAACTATCTTTTAATAGCTGTTTGATGGTTAAAGTCACTTAACCATCAAAAACACAATAAGAATCCCTATTTATAGCTTTTCACTGGTGAATCTCATCTGCTTTTCATTTTACATCATTGCAACATGGATAGCTTTGAGTTGCGGACTGCACCTCCAATTTTTACACCTGCATCAAAGCCACCTCACTGCATGAAGCTCAATAGAATTAAAGAGATTATGCAAAAATTATGGTGCTCACCATGACTAAAAGAAAACTGTGGCAGAAATAGTAAGTTTCATACGTTTTTTTAACTATTTAAAATGGATCTGTCACAATGTCAGATCCTGTGAATTGGTTTTCATCCCTGTATCTTTAGCAGGATTTGAGTACTGACAAATTCTGACCAGTCATGTTTATAGGTTTATTACTCAAGAACCGCCTTAGACCATCAACAAGCACAGTATCTATTTTCACATTTGTCAGCAGGACCTGAACAACACTGGTGTATAAACACAAAAAGCAAGCCAAATATTGCAACATGTTAATCATCCCATGACCTACAACAAGTGGACACGATAACAGCAACACCTGTCTTATTCAATCTAATGCAATCCAGCGCACGCTGCAATAAGCAAATAAACCTTTGTGATACTTCATTGTTTGTCGACTGTCAAGGAGGCTTTGATTCAACTCTGTGGTCATTTGTTGGACCATAAAATTGTAGTGTTGCTCCACTGTATGACAGCAGCTGGATATGATAACAGTATGTAACAGTTCAGTACATACAGTATAAAACCTCAAAAATGACCACAGAATTCAATACAGTCTGACGCCACAAAAAGTGAACGTTAGGCTTCATAAAGGCTGGTTTTTTATTACAGAGCTATATGGGTGTTGCTTTTATTGTCCTCCTGTATACAGCTAGTAAAGGCTACAGGACCTTACTGTGCTTGAAGATGAACTGAGGATGTTTAAGGAGGATTCTGTATCATGAGCTGCTGGACTGTATCTGTTAAGCCTTACAAGAAAGTTACACTTTCTGAATGCCCACACAAGTAAGTACAGTATGAGCCATAATGTTTTAAAGATAAATCAGAAAGAGCACACTCCTGCCTTCCCCTCCCCCATGCAGTCACAGCAGTGCTGCAGCACCCTTTGAGCAAAGCCTCGTTCCGAGCGGGTACTGGAGCAATGCCAGTTTAGCCAGAGCCAGATCCAAAGAGAAACACTGAGCTTCTCTCACACTGCTACACATTGACCTACATAATTTATAGTCAGCTGACTGATTCTTGTGCCAAGGCCACATGAAAAGACAGTGTGCCACACAGCACGACCAAGCTGCTCACTGATCATCCACAGAGGAAGCTGGATATTTACAGCAGGTGGGATGCACAACAACTAAAAGGAAATTTAAAAATGTATCATCACACTTCAGCTACAGACAAAAAACATCGGCGAATCAGTTCAGATCGAGACGTGTGACAGGTCTAGATTTACAACCCTGTAGTCCATCTGAGGAATGACCAACCTCAAGCTGATAGCTGAATGTCACACAGCTACAAAGCATCTCCTAGGAACTGCTGAAGTCAGCACTTCTGAAACCCTAACATTAACTCTTTCTTCTGCAAGCCAAAATCTGTCTAAATGCATCTGGTGGAAAATGAACATCCAAGTATGAATGAAAAGTGACAATCACTAATCTGTACAATTACCTAAAAACATGATTATGTGCAGATTAATCAGTTATTAGCACCAATTTGTTTCTCAGCACTCCGCTCATATTTAATAAGCTAATTCCCATCATGTCAAAGAGCGTTTAAAACGTACAATCTTCACAGTTTGTGTAATTTCTTCATGTAGAAACTCTCCGGAATCAGCCTGCATCCCGCATCTACAGTTGTGCCGGGTTACAAACCTATTTCCAGTTTTTCTACCCCCATGCTTAAATCCTGCAGAGCTCAAAGCTACCATCAGACTTGACTCCATGACAGATGAATTGGTTTTCCAGAGAGAACTAATCCTTAAAATCCAACAGAAGGGCCCTGCTGAAGCTTGTAAGAAGCCCCTGTGCTGCAGTGTGAGCAGTTTTTCTGAAAGTGAAATTAACTTTGCATTGCCTATTTCAAGTCTCCACTTTCATATCTGCTGCCTTGTGTTTAGAGTGTGCTGATATTTTAGGTGCAGAACTAACTGTGTGTGTAATTTGATGCACACTCTATTACAAGTGTGGCCTTATATTTTGACAGCAACTTGGGACACAAGTAATTTAATACCGTGTGCTTATCAGGCAGCCACATATTTCCCAATTCCCTGTTGACAATTTACACCGACACCCAAATATTCCTTAGAATAAAGCTAAAAATAATCACCTAAAATAATCCCACTATAAACGGGGTGTGTGCAAACAGCACGGCCTCTGTTTGAGCTCTCCTCCTCCGTGTATTACCACTAGCTGGGTGCATTGGGTATTTATTTACATGACCACGGTATGGTTTTTGTTATGGCAACCGTGCCAGCATGTCACCACTCACCTTCCAGCCTGCGGAGCTATTGCTGTCGCCTTTGTCCTTGAAATACGGCACAGACCTCACCATCCAGTCATAGATTTGGGACAAGGTCAGTCTTTTCTCGGGGGAGCTCTCTATGGCTTGGGTAATGAGGTCAGCATAGGAGTAGTTGCCCCAGGCGTTCCTGCGAGCGGAGGACTTCCTCAGCTGCTGGGAGGCAGAGCCGCCCAGAGCCGCGGCGGGGGTTTGCGCGGAGGAAGGCGAGCCGTCGGCGCCCTCCTCTTTGCAAGGGCCGAGCTGGACCTCCACAGGCTGCGAGATAGAGCTGTTGCTGCTCGGTTCCCGGGGTCTGATGGCACCACCGCTGGATGCCTCAGCAGCGCCGCTCCCAGCGTTGCCACCTTCATCATCCTCTTCTTCGGGGATTACGTCAGTGTCATTTGTCCCAGGCTTGCCCGCACCACACTCCGGACGGGGCAGGGGCCAAGTGCAAGACCGTGGCCGTTTCTGGGGCTCGAAATCCGGATCAATCTCAACGTTTAAAGGAGGCTCGTTGCCGTTGTGCTGCGCCTCAGCCATGTTAATCGCGATATCTCGGCACAAAGGGTAATAAAATCACTCAGGGCGCATTCCATCAATGTTGTGTGCAGGCTTCGTGAAGTTTATTTACTATGCACGATATGCAAATGTCCAGCCTACAGCCCAGTCCCAGCACGTGTCTTTCTATAGGTCCTCCAGCGAGGCGTCTATCCACAGCGCCGAGAGCCGATCGGTCTGACCAGCATTAACAAAACATTGCCCTTTCTCGTGCACAGTCCACACCCATACATACATACATACATTGCAGTTTCTCGAAATGTGAGTTAAACATAGGAAGAACCAGCAGTCTTAAAGGGATCCACACGGCGTTCCTTTACAAGCGCCCGCGTCCTGCACCACGACCCCGCGACGTGCATGCCAAAGCAAAATGAGAATTACTGCATCTAATGCCACCGCATCAGCTTAATCGTTCCGTACACAGCTGCCATCTTGACCATTTCCTTTCTCAAGTTCTTTATCATCCGCGCAGAGAGCCACCAGTCGCTTGAGCAGCGCGTTGCCGTCCCGATACCATCAAGGCGGAGATTGGTTTCTCGAGGCCCTGCAGCTGTTTTTTAAACAGCAACCACAGAAATGTGGCGAGCCTCAAATCCGCCCTCTCAAGAGCTCAAAAAATAATGACGCGTCCTGGCTGTACATCTCTGACATCTTGAACAGGTAAGCACGGAATCCTCCGTGCGGCGCGCACCCTGCAAAGACACTTCATTCAATCTCCTGCTGCTGTGGTTGGCGCAAAGCTCCAACTCCAAGAAGGAAAAAACACGATCCAGCCCCCTGGACTGCGCTGAAATTAAAGTGACAGTGTGGACAGTGACATCACTTTCTCCAGTATTTGCACCTTTGATGAACAGAGAGCTACTACTGCTCCAACATAATCCTCCATCTGTGGTTTTTGGGTCTAAATGTTAAAATCGGTGAAGTAAAATAATACTATGAATATTTACCTGTATTTTTTGGAAATCTGGAGTAATTAAGGAAAACTAACTCCTTATTGTCACAATTTATTTGCTGTCCTAAAAGTGGTAAAAACGTGCCATCATCAAGGCTAAAATACTCATATTTGCCTTTAAAATACCCACTAAAATTGTAGAATGTATACTCCAACCAAATCTAAACCCCCAAATTCAGACAGAAATACCAAGAACAGGACCTCAGTAATAATTTAGTATAAACAATGAGCCTACATAGATTAACCTATGAAATATATATGGTTTAATACAAAACAAAATGTTGATTGGCTGGCCACAAATAGTAGCTGCTATACTCCAGTTTAAAACCTCAAATATTGAAAGTTCTTACCTGAAATCACACTGTTGTTCCTACACTTGGGTCGTGTCCTCATTACTGTGTTGGGAGTTTTAATGATGCAGAGAGGAGTTTACAGCACACAGTAATACAGGGCAAAAGGGGCAGCGGTAGCCAGAGACCAGCAGGATTAAACCTGCATGGCACAGACCGGTCCCACCCTCATCAACACCACTGTGGTGCCCTGCAGCAAGGCGCTTAATCCTAAATCCGTGGTAGTTCTGGCCCAGCATGAATGTGTAATTGTGTGAAAGCGACCTGCAACAGAGAGGTGGCCTCTCGGAGAACCTACCCGGGGGGAAATAAAGGTTAAAAATTAATTGAAAACACATCACAACATGGTGGATTTCTAGAGCTAATTATGCTGATTCTTTGGACTAAAGCACACTATATAATCCTGTGCATGACAGTGAACACATATGATCCATCGTGATATAGACTAACAGTCAAACGTTTTGGCACACTTTCACTGCAAAGTGAATGAGAAAGTGTGTCCACATTTTTGACTGGTATACTGTGCAGCAGCAGAGACTTCAGTTTTCGATTAATAAACCTGTCAAAATTTCTAAAAACATGTTTTCACTTGAGTGTAGATGAGCAAAACTAGCAGTTTTACCCTTCCATAATTAAATCTACAACACAATAAACTGAAAAAAGGAGTCCTGAAGCCACCGTGTCAATATTAGAAGAAGAAAAAGCTTTATTTTATTGTCATTGTGACACGTACAACGAAATTTTGTTTGGAGCCATCATGGGCATCTTAGGAGGTTCAGTGTCTTTCCCAAGGACACTTCAACATGTGGACTGCAGGCACCGAGATTCAAACCTTCAATCTTCTGGTTGGGAGACGACTGCTCTACCCACCGCACCACTGTCGCCCCACAGGTTAGAAAACAACATCTTTATTAATGTTATATTAATTTAAACCACACTGATCGACCCTAAGTGTGAGTACCAGCTACCATCACACCAGAATCCTATGAGTCTAAGGATAAAGGATGTTCAATTCTGCACAGGTTTAAACACCTTAGAGACAAAGTTGTGATTCTGGGCTACAGTAACACAACTGACCTCACCAGAGTAGAAATGAACTTTATATTGTTTCTGTTGTTTTAACCTTAAATTTGATCACAAATTATGTAGTTGTTTGCCTCACTGACACAGTAGGGCATTTTGTTGCGAGCATCAATACTGCACATTAAAAACCATTGGATTACTGCTTCACAGTTAAACCATCCAGTTTGCCTCCATTATAAAGCAGTACTCACTTTCATGATGCCAGTCAAGTTCCTGAATTTTATGCCTCTAATTCCACCAAACAGAATACACCAACTGTCTGTGCTGACACTACTTTGTTTGTGCAGGAGATACTTTACATAACTGTCGAGTTTTTTTTCTCACTTTCACTTCCCACGCAATTGTGCATCTTTGTATCTGTGAGGCAGTGCGTATTACTGTTTTAAATGATAAAGAGATTAATGCAAATTCATGTAGACACTTAAGCATCAACCATCTCCAACACTCACTAAAGAAAGCAGATAAAATATACGTACTTACCCTGGAACAACAGCTCTGTGTCTGGAAGTAATATGAACTGCAACGTTTTACACCTTTTCTTCAAGCAAATGAAAATACTGATGAGCGGAGTCAAATGTTATTGTTCAGTCAATCTGTGAGACGTGCTGAGACAAACGTTTCACAAGCACCATCACACGCAGTAAATCATCAGAAATAAACAAACAGCTTCAAGCCAGTCTGCTGCCACTGTGCTCAGGTTTATGGGAAAATATATAGAACTCGTTGAATTCTCAAAAGAGACGAGACAAAATGCCCCTTAAATCTCCATAAGTCTGTCATTGCTCCATTTCTAAAAGTTATCCAGCTTCTTTCCAGACATTTTAACAGTGAATAAAGTTGGACCACTATATAACAGAGGTAAAAGCAATATAGCACTCTAAAGTTCACTTTAAAATGATCTGTAAAGTGCAATGTTGCAAAAAAAGTGATAAAAGGCTTTAAGATATCAATAAATATTCTCTGTACAATGACATACTGTTAAGTAATTGCGCTGGGTTTGTGCTGGATGAGTAGGAGTAGTGTTCAGTTTTTGGCAGAGAGGAGCACAGAGTATGGAGCATGGAGGTTGTGTGGTTGACTTTTCCACAGTATTAAACCTGTGACTTTGTGCTTCTGTCCCCTTCCACCCAATATTCTTCTGTCTGCATCTCTGTGAGTCGAGACACTGTCCTCTGGAAGGCAAACCTTTCCTCTTCTCCACTGAAGATGGATAGAGTGCTGGCTTCTTCCTGTTAGACAATATAATACTGAATTAAAATTATGTTGTTTTAGTGGAAGGCTCCAGGTCTGAGCCCGGGGCCTTTCTGTGTGGAGTGTGCATGTTCTCCATGTGTCTGCGCAGGTTCTCTCCGAGTGCTCCGGCCTCCTCCCACAATCCAAAGACATGCAGCTTTGGTTGACTGGAGCCTCTAAATTGCCTGTAGGAGTGAGTGTGTGTATGTGTGTGTGGTTGTTTGTCTATGTGTCAGCCCTGTGATGGACTGGTGACCTGTCCAGGGTGCCACTCGCCCAATGTCAGGTGGGATTGGCTTCAATCCCCTGTGACCCTATTCAGGAATAAGTGGCATAGATAATAGATGGATAGTGGAACTTGGGATGCTAAGGGCACTGCTTTACATTTTGGAACACGTCTAATTTTTTAAACAACTAACTAACTGACTGACATTAAAATTTAAAACAATGTGACCCATGCAATGATATGTCACTATGTGTACTCTAAAGTCAATCCAAATCTAGACAGAGTTTAAAATTTACTGGTTATTTTCTACTATGGAACTAATACATTTGGAGGACTGTGCATTCTTGACAAAGATATGCAGTTACTTGATTTAAATGAAATTAAGACTCAGTACAAGACTGAGTGCTGGTTAAGATGACCTACCTTCAGTTGTGTCATCTAGTGTGATAATCTACATACACACCCAACATGAAAAACTGGTTTAGCTGTGAAAACAGAGTCACAAACTGCTTACTCTTTTCAGCCCCAGATCATCCATCAGAATGTGGCTCTCGTCATGACATTGATCACCGTTGTGCACAAAAATATCCTCCAGAGGGTGTTCTGCAAGGATCACCACCCGCACCTGAAACAACATGGAATAATTACAAAACTCCCAAACAAACAGCTAACATGTGGTATTTAACTATAGGCCGAGTGTATATACAAGAGTCGTACCTTGTGCTCATAGAGTGCATCTACGAGTGTGATGAGCCGCCTGGCTTGAGTCTTCTTGTTCAGCGTGAGCAGAGGAATGTGTCGAATAAAGACTGTGTCAAACAGCCTGGACATCTCCAGGTAGTCACTGGCACCTAAAGGCTGAAACATTTGCATTCAAACACTGGGCAACATAACATTAAGGCTGCGTTTGTTACAGCTCAGAAAGCAGGATTTATGGTCTCAGATCATTTCTGGGTTATGTTGCTGTACATTTTAATCAAACCACACTTTTCTGTTTACTAGAATTATGTGGCTTTATTATTGTGTCTTTAATCGTCCATTTATGAAGGACTGCATCAGCCCCTATAGAGCCACATGTGAGTCAATCATCTAACCATGTAGTGTAATCAAGAAGTGTTCAAATCTGCATTTTAGAGGCAAATATTGTACTTTTTACTCCACTCCATTTATTTTTATTACTTTTACTCAAGTGCCATTTGTAACAGAGTATATTTATACTGTGGTATTCCTACTTTTACTTACATAAAGGATCTTAGTACTTCTTCCATCAATGGGTATTTAAATGTATTTCACAAAATATGAAGGTCTGAGAGACTTACTCTGTCACAGAGCTCCTCAAACGTACAGTCTACAATGGTCCCACATGCTTTGTTTAGACGGACTTTCCTGTTGTGAACGTTCAGTACTCTTGGTCGTGTTACTGTAGAGGAAAAAAACTTTTTTTTTTTATATGAACAGTTACAATTTCTGTGATAATACAACAGTTAAAATTGATAAAATCCCATATCAGCTGTAGAATCAGGCCAAATGTTATCTGACCGCCCACTTACTGTCATTCTGCTTCAGAGCCAGCTCATCAAACATCTTGTCTAAAGTCACTTCTACATCAGGCTCACTGGAGCTGCAGTCAACAGACCGAGGCAACTCAGAAACACAAAACACACACACACACAACAGATCTAAATCTGGGCCTGCAATGATGGGCCGTTTCATTTTATATACTGCTTACAGAAAATAGAGTTTTCCAGCAGAGGGTCTGTTCCTTTTGCGGTAATCTATCCCAGAATCCAGACGGAGAGTTTGGCAATGTTTCTGAATGGGAGAGAGACACGATTAATAACAGCTGCCTTTCAAATGTAAAGAAGATATTTTAACAAAGAAAAGTTATTATAGTTACGTACCTGCAGCACAGCAATAAAAGGCACAAAGTTGACTCTCTGCAGCCCGTTTTTATACAAGTCTGGGGGTAAAGAGCAAAGAAGATGGTCTTGCTTTATTTTACTTTTTGTTGGTCTGTTAAATCTGTAACAGTACAGGCTTTAAACTTTTAACATCTTTAACTTCTGCCATATTTTGCAGTGATGCTGGTGATCGATAACAGATTGAATTGATGTTTTGTCAGCTACAATGAAAGTGAGAATTACACATTTTGATGTTTGACATGCATCATCATCTGTGACATTTATGGAAACATAATGTAGAAGTTACGTTTTAAATCATTTTAATCATAGAGAATTAATTGATCCCAACTGCACTGTGTTGACATTTCCTTTTAATCTAGATGCAAATTTAACATTTTTACAAAAGCAGTGTGCTCTTAACAGGATACATTTGACATTTTATATAAAACAAAGTTGTATATATTTGATATGCTGATACACACGTGTTCAGACACTTGCGACGCACCTTCAGGGGGACGATTAGAAGTGGCCACAACAACAACACCATTCAGAAACAGATTCTCAAAAAGCTGCTTGAGGATCATGGCATCAGCGATATCAGTGACCTGAAATGGGAAGTTACAAATACATCAACTTTGAGCAAAGCACAAAAAAGCTCACAGACTCCTTTATATGACTCTACTACAAAAAAAAAAAAGTAGACTCCATCCAGTCGTGAAAGATCATGACCTGAAACTCGTCAAAGCACAGAACACAAGCCTCTTCACTGATCTCCTCAGCAACTGGAGCAATGGGGTCATAGGATTTGGCCACTTTCCCTGCTTTCCTTTTGGGCATACTCTGTTTCAGACGATGGATCCCTTAAAAAACAAACAAACAAAAAACTTGTAAAAATACCAGAAAAGACGGGCTAAAAGTAAAATGAACTGGAAAACACAAACTGTCACATTTAATCTTTAGTTTGGAGTGTTACTGTTCACAGTGAATAAGCAGAAGTGACGTCATTAATTCATATTTTCAGTTCAATAGAGTACATTTTCTCATCTTCCCTTTATAGTTATTCATCACAAAAATATGCTTGAGAACAGTTTCACTAAACCCATCCAAAGTTCTTTGTCTGCAGAATGCATACAAACATAACAAAACTGGAAAGTGGTGACTAAACAGGAAATATATGCTCAGCTCAACAACCACAGTGTTGCAGGCTCAACAAACTTTGCATATAGCATCTTGTTAAGTGTTAAAACAGCTTTATTGAAACAGGACCCTTGTATCAAACATTAACATGCAAATCAGTAATTCACACACTATGACCATAAAATGTTTAATTCACCCAGGAAAAAAGGATTCAGTCCATTTTAAGTACAACTTATTTTCAAATACCCCAGAATGTTGATGCGCAGTCATTTGGAACATTTAGCTTCAAGGATGAGCAAAATGCAAAGCATCCTGCCCTGTGCTGTTCATTCAGTGGGTTGTCTGTAAGGACTGATGGGTGAATGAATAAATATGACAGGGCAGTATAAGAGAGTATCGCCCTCTGGTGGCAGCAACTCTGCAACAAAGAATTGGTTTGAAATCCACATAAAAACTGTTACTGAAATAGCAAGGTTAGATGAGGGCTGTGGCTCAGGAGGTAGCCATAATCATCATATGATAAAGATTTTTTTAAAAGATGTTTATATCTGTGTAACTGAAAATATGAATGGTACTTACAAATGGATAAAACATATATCCTGGTGTGTGTGTGTATTTTTTTTTATGTATAAAACATATTTTCTGCTAATAAAGGGGCATGCATCTTGTTTTTCCTTCCCATTCTATGAAACACCCTTTGCAACTTGGTGCACACACAACACTTTTTGGTTGCAAAGCTGTTCATGCTTTCTGAACATAAATCAATGTGTAATCATTCAGTTACAAAAAGTATTTGCCTCCAAGCGACTGTCATTGTAATTCCTTCCCTACTGCCTAACTGTGGCTTGTACTCACTTCGATGCACATCCAACATAAAGCCGTGGAAATGAACCCTCTTTTTCTTTTCAGTCTCCACGTATGAATAAAACATGTCCATGACCATAGTTTTTCCTGTGCCTGAAACAACAAAGACCAAGCGACTCAAACTAATCAAGACAAAAAAAAAATACAATATTATGAAGGAAATTAAATTTAGATGTACAGCTCTGTGTTTCTTACCAACATCGCCATAGATATAGTAGCCTTTTGGGGGTTTGGGTTTTGCGAAAAACTGAAAAACATAAGGAGAGAAAGCAGATTATGGAGTTACAAAATGACGTCAAAGACCCTGCACTTAATGCAAAGCGACATAACATCTCTGACCACCATTAGTTACTCAAACAGGTGCAGGACTTGCACCTAAGGGCAGCAACAGGAACCTAAGATTAAACACAACTATTAACTACTTTTTCTAATTCAGAAGCAAGAACAGTATTAGTTATGTTATATGATGATTTAAAAGAAATCAACATTCCACAACAACCTCTCTCCGAACTCCACTGGAGGGGTGAGGTGAGCACCATATGATTCACTAAATTGTTCCAATTATCTGCCTGTAAAATCAGAAGATCCTTCTCCTACTATAACGTTAGAGGTTTGTTTGTCTGCTGTGAAACTGGATGTAACAAAAAGTCCTGACGTGCTGACAGGCTGCAGGGCCCCTTCCTCTGGAATAACCTCCCTGCTGACAGACAGTCAGTTAAGGAAGAGAGGTGGTCATTCCGCCCACGCCCTGCCACCCACACCCCTCGGGGGCGAAACTGATGAAAGCATCAGTATTCATGCAGTATTTGGCTGTACCTTGGAGAAGATGGATGTCGTTGTGTTGCTGTATCCTCTCAGTGTTTTGTGCAGCTGGTCCAGTTTCTGCAGCACCAATTTCTGATGTTCATCCTCCCGCAGTGTCCCGTCTCTGATCAGCCCGTTGTAGTGATCCAGAGGGCCGCTGAACTCTACGGTGCTGACACCGCTCTCCTCCACCGCCTGCTGGGCTTTCACGGAGTACCCTTAGGAGTTATAACAACACAGTAACTGCACTTCAGCTTCCCTGTTTACCCCTCCAAGGTTCATAAACTGGAGCTCACTGCTGCGGAAAGTTACGAAAATGTCAAAGATTACGAAGTGACAACTAGTCTGACAGAGCAGGACAAAAACAGGGAAACCAAGTAAGTGTATGATGCAGGTCATATAATTACATTAACACCGGGTTTGTCGTGAGAGAGTGTGGACTAGTTATTAAAGACTAATTTAAAGTAGAGCTATGTCGACTGGTAGGCAGTAATTATGTGTAAAGCAGCGGACAAACTCTTTTAGGGCTTTAATTAACCGCCACAGCGACTCAAACCAAAAACTCGTCTCACCTCGTCTGCAGAGTTCCGTTAGAAAATTTAGCAGCTTTAGTTGCTTTGTCAAAAGAGACCTACAGCCCAGTGAAGCTGAGGGTGACATCCATAATGACAGCGGTATGCTCGCCGCCATCTTGGTTTCAAATTTCGCCGGCGTAACTTTATTAACAAGTACACGATACACAAAAGCGTTTCTCATTCATTCTCAGCCAGGAGGGGGCGACATTTCTCTCAGTTCTGCATCTTGTATTTTATGTTTTTTTTTTCCTCTTCTAAAACAATCATAAATATTATATCATATTATAATATCCGTGTTATAATAGTATTATAAAAAGTATTGTGGTAATACATATAGGTTTAAATTGGGATAAATACAAGGAAAAATCAAAACATATCCAAGCTGTTTTGTTGAATCATTGTCAATAAAATGCAAAGCGGGTGCAGTGTGAGTATTAGGATGAACTGGGACTAACAATTGCTTTTTATTGTCAATTTTTTAAATCTCTTTTTGATGATTTAACAATTGATAAGGTTCTTTATTGTCATACATAAATACAAAACATACAACTAAATTTAGGTGCACTCAACAACTGGACTCTGTTTTTTATATAGATATATATATATAAAAATGTCCAACTCATTAAGAAAAGTGAAAATGTATAATTTGCCACAGCTCAAGATTATTGTGTTTAGATGTTTTGTTTTGTTCAACTAACAGTCCAAAAGCCAAATGTGTTCAGTTTACTAAAAGGTCTGACAAAGAAAAGTAATAACTCATATTAGAGCAGCTATAACCATCAAAATATTTTGCTTGAAAACATGACTAAAATAATGATTTTACTATTAGTTGCTGATTATTGCAACTTAATATAGATTTTTAAAGACACAAAATGTGAGCATACAACATAGAGTAACACTTCAGTGGTAAGCTGAAAGAATAACATTCATATATCCATAGTTGCCAGTGAATCTTTTTATAAATGAGGGCAGAAACTCCTCAGTCTAATTATACCTCCACAGCACTGAGCTGGAGTGGCAGGCAACCGTCAGGGTGTTACAGGGCTTACAGGCTTGTTGCCATGACAACAGAGGAGCCCTTCTCCCTCTCTTTCATGCACACACACACACTCTGTCACTCGCTCTCTGTCTGTCTGTCTCTGTTGTACACAGGCACTCACACATATACAGTATTACGGTGGAATCCGCCTTGCTTTGAGATCTGTGCTCTACTACAGGAAATACAGCACGGAGCGTAGGGATACTCCACGTCTGGTTTGGATGGTGAGTGCCTGCTGACTGGTTATTGTTTGTTTACATGCTGTATTCTTAAATCAGATATATAAATTACAGCTTCCTGATCCCGGTTAGCTTTGCTGATGCAGCTTCTGCAACATAGAAGGTGGCATGTTTCTTTTATTGTAACTGCTTCTTCTTTTTTAAAGATTAGGGTGGAAGCTGTCATCATAATGGTAATTCATAGTTGGGTAGCCATGGTGAAGTCAATTTCCCCCTCCCTCTGCCACTGCTGAATGCATTAGTCTAATGAGATGTCTGCAGCCTGTGTGCTGAGCAGCAGCAGCAGCAGCAGCACTGTGTTGACCACAGGAAAAAGCCACAGTGAGAGCAAGATGATTTTCCCTGCATTGTGAGGGATCCTGCTTCACAGTCACCTTTAGGCTCCTGGGATTTTAGACAAAAGAGCTTGGCTCTTGGGCATTCACTATAGAGGACAGCAGGTAATAGACACCCCCTCACTCTCTCTCCCAGGTTTATTGATGTGTTGTCAGTGCAGGATGGAGGTACGGTTTCCTCCACAGCTCTTGCATGCCTGTCTTTTGTGTTGCTTGACTATTATGGTGCTCTTTTAAATGGTGCTCCTCTCACCCCACTGCTCATTTGAGTATTCTTCTGTCTGTTTTTGGATGTTACTATTGTACACCTTTGCTGAGCCATTATGCGTCCTCTGCTTTAAATGGATGCTAATGCTGCTCTCTGATACGTAGCTGCTGAGGAGGAGGATTAATGTGCGAGTGAAGTGCATGTTTTTATGCATTTCTCTTGCTTGAGCTCAACGGTTGTTTCCTTTGTCTCCAGCTACAAATGAGTGTACCTGCAACAGCGGCACAGAAATCAGACAGCAACAACAGTGAAATGCAATCAGCTGCAGTAGCTCCCTCCTTCATCCCCAGCCAGTCAGGGAAGATACCGGGCAGGAAGAGAGGGAGACCTCCACTCCGCAATGTCGCCAAGATGGATTTTCCTAATCGTTACCCAGATTCGCTCCCTCCGCTCAAAGTGCCAAAGAAGAGAGGGAGAAAGCCGGGCTTCAAGGTCAGCCAGATGGGGTGTGTGGTGTGTGGATGCAGTGTGTTTAAAAATGCATGTATACACAGAAAGATACAGACACGCAGGCTCCGTGGCTTTGTAGGACCCCAGTGTAACAGATAAAGATCTGTGAGGCTTGCTCTGCTGTATTACTTCTCATTTTGATCTAGGGAAATATTTAAAGAGGAAATCATTAATGTCCTAAATCATAAATGTGTCTGTTTTCTATTCATAAATACACAAAACTCATCATCGGTAGCACAAGAACTACAGCTTTAATAACATCCCCCTCACTACCTCATTTAGTAAATAAGTGATATTCCTGAAATAAACACATGAATGCAAAACATCTTTTTTCCTGCAGCTCAAACCCAGGATGGTGATGACACCGCTGGCTATCTCTCCACCCAGCAGCACCCCTGAGCCTGATATGAGCTCCATTCCTCAGGATGCTGCCACTATCCCTCACTCTGCCACACCCCAGGTGCTCACAGGTAAGGACACAAAACACTCTGGACCCATGTAGGAAACACTGCTGGCCTTTTTTTCAATCCAGATCTGATCTGTTTACAAATGTTAAATTATCAAGTAGTGCAGGACAAAGGATAAGTGACCTATAATTTCTTCCGTTATTCTAAAGTTTATCCCTATCTGTATATTTTTTCTGTTTCAGTCTGCATCTACATCAACAAGCAGGCCAACACGGGTCCCAACCTGGACAGAAAGAAGATCCAGCAGCTCCCTGATCACTTCGGACCCGACAGGCCCTCCGTGGTGCTGCAGCAGGCCGTCCAAGGCTGCATCGACAGTGCCTTCCAACAGAAAACAGTGTTCACTCTCCTCACACAAGGCTACGGGGGAGAAAAAATATCAGGTGTTGTACAAAGACCCCCCTCAGGTGTTGCTTTCTGTTTGTTTAATACCCTTAAATAAATTCAAATTTCTTACTTTACCTGAGGTGGAACTGAGAAAATGTGATTACAATAGATTGAATGTGACCTTATTTGTGAGAAACTGAAAACTGTGAAGTTGTGTCAAGTGGTCCCCTGTTTTGCTCTTCCAGCCACATTTGATGGGAAGCAGCATCTTCTGAGCCTCCCTGTTGTGAACAGCATCGACTATGTGCTTCGTTTTCTGAAGAAGCTGTGCCGCAGCTTGCAATGTGAAAACCTCTTCAGTGATCAGCCCATTACCCAGCACAGTAGTGGCTCCTACCAGTCAGATGGCATGTCTAAACTTTTTAGAATAAATCTCTTTAGTAGAAGATATTGTGCTGATATAAATACACTTTTTTTTTTTAGCTAAATCTGACTTTTGTCTTTAGCTGAAACAACTATGGGCGACGACTACCACTTAGACCAGTCAGATGGAAAACGCTACTCCGTGGACCCCGGCGATTCTGCTTTCAGTTCCATAAGCTCATCCTACTCACCAAAGTCCTCCTACGGGTTTCGATCGTCACAGCAGTTCTCCAACAGCTCAGCCTCAATGAGCATGTGCAGGCAGTCGTCCACCAGCCCTAACACATTCCCAGAGAGCAACAGGACAGGTGAGAGGTCCTGGTGAGACAAAACCGGTACCGCTGTGACATTTATTTTCATGAGGTACTCAGGTAAAGCTTATTTGTTTCCTTTGCCCCTCCAGGGGGTTATAACAATGCATCTCCGGAGTCCCAGGAGTCCAAGGCTCCCCCCAATAAGGACCCATCCACCTGGTCTGTGGAAGATGTCATCTGGTTCATCAGGGATGCAGACCCCCAGGCTCTAGGCCCCCATGCGGACGTCTTTAGAAAACATGTAAGCTCTCTGTGTTCTTGACAAGCTCCTGGTTCAAATGTCCAGACTCAACAATCACTTTGGCCGGTCACCTACTGTAATTTGACACCCACTGCTTCTTCTTTCAGGAGATCGACGGAAACGCCTTGTTACTCCTAAAGAGCGACATGATCATGAAGTACCTCGGACTGAAGCTGGGACCAGCCCTGAAACTTTGCTACCACATCGACAAACTAAAGCAGACTAAGTTCTGAAAACCCTATACCATATCTATCTTCCACAAACCCAACAGTACATTTGACAAGGGATATGTGTGGGGACCCCAGGTCTGTGAGCCAACTGGAAGAGAGTAGGGTCCCAAAGCGTGAGGTGCAACACTTCCTTTTTACACCACAATAAAAGCTCCTTTTCACTTAGAAGTAATACTAGAACTTCAGTGTAAAAATCCTAGAAATTTTAAGTATTACAAGGCAAATATAACTGTCAGTCTTTATGAAGATGTTTAAAACCAACATTAGCATCTTACCATTAGCATGATGTCAAAAAGTAGGAGTAGAGTCAGAACGTAATGCTGACATTGTAGGGCTAACATAAATGATTGCATCTCCAACAGCACCTGCATTATAAGTAATGTCAGCCAGGTTGCAGTTTTTTAAGTATTTTTAAAGTATTTCTTTCCCATCTAACGCACTATAAAAAGTGGTTTTGTTAGTTTTTTTTACCTGAGGAAAAATATTAGGTTAAATCTACTACTTACCCCTGTAATAACTGGCCTTTTGGCCCATTGGTGGCAGTGGAAATACAGTAATCTGTGAACACAACACTGACATACAGTCATCTCTGAAGTTAATATGGCAACTATTCCAATCCAGCATTTACAGAGCAATATTATCATTCATTTAAAGTTATGGCACTGACACCTGGTAAATGTAAATGCCCACTCTCTTTTAGCTCAGTTTTTTTTTTGTCTCTATTAACTCCTGAGGAAAATATCTAGCTTTTTTAGCTATTAGCACCTAGTCATTACCTGTGCGGGTCTGCTCTTTGGTGCTGTGCAGGTGGTGTAGTGGGTTGCTACCTGCTGTGGCTGAAAATGGCGCTGTGAGAGCGATAAGAGTGACTCAGAACATTAGAGTTGCAGGCCAGACAGCTAAACAATTAGCTTAAATGCAATTTAAAAAGTTCAGGTGATAATTCTTTGCAGGTTCGTCTCCTTTCAAATTAGCATTGAAATATTGTAATTATAAAAAATATAGATTTTAAAGACTTGAGCACAGAAAGTTTGTGTGAACATTTTTAAATCTGGTTAAATAAATGGTGAAAAAAGAACAGAAGTGACGTCCCTCACTGAAGGAAGTAGGCATCCTACTCTGGACCTTACTCAGTCTACATTTGGACCAGATTTCAGACTAAAACCCTTTAGACTGTGGAATGCATCCTCAATATTACATGATAACAAAATGTAATCAGTAAAAGAAGGCCAGGGTAAGCGAACGTTTTGTTTCACAAGCCTTCGTGAGCAGCACATATATAGTATAATCATCATCTGACAAGAAATGTATAAGAGAAAACACTTTATAACTTATGATTGCTCACACTTTGTCAGATCTCACTATAGGATCTTGTTTACTTGTATTTACCAAGGTGAAAACATATCTATAACTGTACTGAAAAATGGTGCATTTAAATACCACGTTGCTTTTCGATTGATAGATTTAGAAAATCCTTTTGGTACTATTTTTCACATTACCTTGTAACAAAATTGTAATGTTCCCATTGGGTTTGTCATTCTTTTTTTATTATTGTTTTACTATTAAAAAGCAAGCAAAACATAACATAGAAAGACAGCAGCTCTCTTGTTAGTATGTATAAAGAAAAATGAGAGTATTTGTGAATGTGATATATTTATGTTTCAGTATGCAAGAATGTTACATGCCAATTATCTCCATATACTTTACATGTATATGAACATTTTAAATTCTTTTGTTTCTATTTTTTTTATGCATCAACATTGATACAAGTTTTCAAAACACATCGAGCACTTAAATGTTACACTGAGAAAACCTAAATGGCGATGTACATGGGTATATAATATAGTACTGCCTTTGTATACCACTTTGGTGTACAGTATGCATCCTTTTGTAACCAATTAACCTTTGTAAGTGAATGCTGCTGTAAAGATATTACATGTAAGCCATGACTGGTGAGATCAAGCGATGTTTTATTTTGAAAATCACAACAAATAAAGAGTTTTAGAGAAAGCTGAGTGGATCAGTAGCTACTCAATGCTGGTGCTAAAAAAATCATCTATGTATTAAACTGTTTGCTTTTGTGTTTGTGAGATGTAATGGAAATCCTATGTGTACACTGTACTGTATGTGAGTATTAAATTAAGAACTCGAGTAAGCAGAGTTTTGTGTTAGAGACTGACTTGTGATTTCGGTTGGGATGATGTGCCAGCTGTCTTTGACTTGATGAACTACAGTTATTACTAAACAAAGAACCGTGAATAGATCCAGATTTGGATTTGGGTCCTCACATCTGAGAATTATTTTGGCTGGGAGCCCCATTTGTTCTTCAATACACATGGTTTAACAAAGGTGACCTATATCTGTGGCTCCTCAATTGGTTTCCAGGGACCTTCAGAGGTCCCTGTGGGGCTCCCAGAGGTTCCCCATAAAAATAAAGAGCTGATTAGCATACTGAGAGAATATCACAGGTTTCAGCTTACTATTCTTTATGAATTTATTTGTGCACTGCATGAACATTATATAGAGTAAAATAGGCACACGTTTCAGACACAGAAGCACAAGGTTAGCTGTATTACAAGGCCCAAGTGATAGCATTTTAGTTGTCCAAACTCCCAAATAAATCAGCCCCCCAAAACAGCCACTAACAGTTGGTGCATATCTTATAGGCAGATTCTAGTGTTTGTTAAACAAAATGTCTATTTTACAGCAAAAAAATAAACAAATAAAGGATTCATAGTATTAGAGTTTGATTTCCCAGTGATATACAAGGTACTAAAGCTAAATCCATGATAATTAATTCATGGTGGGGAGGGATGAAGCCTGGGGAATAGCTTAGTAAGTATTCTTTGTGTTTAGGATCGGTCTTAAGGCCGTACACCTTAATGATGGGTAATGAAACATACAGATAAATATAATATGAAAAAGTCAAGTAAATTTAAAACAAGTCTTATTTGCACTCTCTGGAGCTGTGAGGCTGAGGTGACTTGGGCTATAAAGTCCTGAATCCTGACCATAAAGAACCTGGGACATTCATGGGTCTCTGCTGGGTTTCAAACCTTGGTTTAGTCACCCAATTCTATTTTGCTTCTTAAAGTCGCGTTTAATGACCACATGATTCACCCTCCGTTTTACAGATCTGAAACCCCCGATTAGTAAATTACTCAGTCAGTGTCGTAAAATATGGACGCACTGTTTTGTTTACAGAAACCACAACCCCCAAATGTTTATTTCCTGATGATGAAATCTCAGGCTGGCCATCCTCATCACGATGAAGGATCCGGTTATAACGTGACAGGATCCAGCTGAACCCAAACCGAGCAGCAGGGCAACAGTGAACTTACGATCAGGCTGTGATACACACGGGTGACGCCGCGCTGTTGTAGTCGCATCGACTGGCGTGGGATCGGTCCCTGCTGCGTCTCATCTGGAATAACGTGGGGAAAATCCAGACATTTCATTAGGGAGTGTTTTTGAAGGAAGCCAGCAGCGTTGAGAATAATCCCTTTCGGGCAAACGTTTCCAACGGAAGGGGGTTTTCTGTACTTTGCAGAAGCCAGAGCAGCTTTATTCCGATAGAGAATCTTCAGTTATAGGCTGTAATAAGGTAAGACGCGATTGCCTGCAGATGTACATGTCATGTGTTAGATCATGAACACACACACACACACACACACACACACAAGGATTGGTGTATGTTAATGTCATGCATTATTTTTTACATTTCCTTCTGTGTGAATGAATGGGATCGGACAGAGGGCTGGCACACTGGCACCTGCGCATCCCTTAAAATAAATCCCCCGTGTTTTGCCTGGAAACAACCAGAAAAACTGAAATAAGACAGCGAGGGCTCATTTGGCGAATTAACAAAATGTCAACATTTTGCGCAGTTAATTGGTTTTAAGCGCTAAACGTGACTCTGCCGAGGCGCCGAGGGAGCTGTCGTGTTCAAAAATAGGGCTTGTTATGAGATTTTGGCATGTTTTTCGCCCCGATGCGCATGGAAAGATGTCACTAGGATCAGGATCTAATCTGGAAATACTCTCACTGCGTCGTTTCCATCGGAATGCAGCAGCGTCTCTCTGCCCTCACAGGAGGCAGTTAGCCTTAATAGCATTAACTCGGATGTCATTGTCCAAAGCATGTAATAAAACAGCATCTGTTGGCCTCTGTTTGGGTAGAACCAGTCCTTCATACCTGTGGCCTGTGGGATATGTGGCGGATATTGCTCTAAAACGCCGCAGTTACGTGATGTCGAGCAGTTTTTTCAGCCCAACGCTCCATGAAACAATTTCGTTTTCCCGTCTTCCTGCAAAATGTTTGTCCTCAAGGTCATTCACTGAAACCTAATGCAGAGATTACACCCAAGACCAGTTCATTTAACGAGCAGTTATGCTCGTCAGGACTGGTTATAAGACCTGCAGGGGATGAACATTGAAGTCTGGGGTTAGCAGTGATTTTGGCTGCAGCACTGGCGGCAGCACACATCTCTCATGTTTGTTGGGAAAGGCCGGAGCCAATGCAGTGTTGTGGTGGGTCTGTCCAGCTTGCCGTCATGCTGCTGCTGCAGAGATGTGGACCATGTGTTGGTCTCAAGTGGGGGAAAATTGCCACAGTTGTCCCTGTTTGGACATGCAAATAATACTCTACTGTCTTATTTGATAAATTATGGATTGAGAACTGACGCATTCCTGGCCACTTTATGTCATTTGGCACATTATGAGTCAGTGATTGATGAATCTGAGACTCCTGACAGGCTGTTGTGGGGTGGTTGTTCAAGTTGTCATGATGGGACTTAGGACCTTCAGTGTGGGGATTGCCCCAAACCAGCTTAAACACTACATCACATACAGAGCACTCAGCTATAAGCTAGATTCCCCACTGATTCAGGTTACAGCAGGTCTGCTGTCCTCCTGCCTCAGGATTTACTGCAGCAGTGCCTCTCTTACAACCAAGCGTATGCAGGCTTTGTTGTCATTGTCAGGGTATAGGAAAGCGTTTGCAGTGGGAACTTGATAGCAGCAATTGAACGTTTGATGAACTGAATCTGCTCTGTCAATGTTGATCCAGGTCAGTGCTACCCAGGCCACAGACTGGCACGAACAGGCTGAGGGGACAGAAATAGAGCACGAGCACTAGGGGAATTTTTGCTGCCATCCCAAAATACACATATTTATACTCCATGTACTCATGTTTGAAGCTAGTTTTCTGTGTTGTCAGAGAGCTTCAAACTGCCATCACTCAAGCACAGATAAATGCATTATGTACATGTTCTTGCATCACAGGAATCATGGGAAAGCAGAACAGCAAGCTGACTCCTGAGGTTATGGAGGATCTGGTGAAGAACACAGAGTTTAATGAACATGAGCTGAAGCAGTGGTATAAAGGCTTCTTGAAAGACTGCCCCAGTGGCAGGCTGAATCTGGAGGAGTTCCAGCAGCTCTATGTCAAGGTTTGTGCAAATCACATTCTCTATTGTTGCCCTCAAGTCCTGGTTGGATTAGGCCTACTGAACACATTTCTCCCACATTTGCAGTTCTTCCCTTATGGCGATGCATCAAAATTTGCACAGCACGCCTTCAGAACCTTTGACAAAAACGGGGACGGGACCATCGATTTCCGAGAGTTCATCTGCGCTCTGTCCATCACATCCCGCGGCAGCTTTGAGCAAAAACTCAACTGGGCATTCAACATGTATGACCTGGATGGTGACGGCAAAATCACCAGAGTGGAGATGCTGGAGATAATCGAGGTAAGGGATTATCGATTCATTAAGCCCTTGCTCATCAGGGGACTGACTCTGTTTTTTTTATCATCAGTCTCCTGCACACCTGCAGTGCAGACACAGTTTCATAACGACAAAACTGCAGTTGCACTGAGAAACATTACACTTCAATCAAGTAAATGTGATATGGCTCAGTGATACTGGAGCGTATCGCCAATTCCTCTTTTAAATAAATGCGCTGTGTGCTTTATTTCAAAGCATCTTCATCAGTGGTTCCCAAACTTGTTTGTCTGCTGTCTCATCGGCTCTATCCGTCATATTGCAAAGACAGTATGTCTAATGAACGAGGTCCAAAGTGGGCAAACACAATAAATGATAAAGAATAGGTTATTGTTACAACCATCTGTCATTTGAACTCAGTATTTAGGTTTGGTCAAGTTTGCATTCATATTACCAGAGGTGGAAAGTAAATAAGAACATTCTACTGCTACTTCATACTTTGACTTCACTACCTTTTAGAGCCAATTACTGTACTACATTTATTTTATATCTTTAGTTACTTTTCAGAATCAGATTAATAAACCAAAACCAAACCAAAAAGGTGGAGTTAACATTAACGCCACCTTCAGCAGCTGCAACATTTAATGTGATGTATACAATAATGCATCAGTAATTATAATCCAGTAATATGACAGATGTTAATCTGAAATGTGCCATTCTGCATAATGACTACTACTACTACATATTTACTTTGATGGTAATACCTTTGGTCTTTTACATTTTTACATTGTTATTGCTCCTAGTGTTTCCATCGCTACCACATTGTGTGGCATTGTGTTTACCGTTTACCTTCACAGGGATGAATGATGTTTATTTTGATTTAAGTTATTTCAGCTGTGTACATTTGAAGTTAGAGCAATGAATAAACAGTTTATTCATTATTATTTCTTTACTCTAATTACTACTCTTATTGTAGCTAACAACTATAGCTACCTTTATCTTAAAATTTAAGCAGTTTATTACATTTCACTAACAACCATAACTTTTAACTGTTTATCTTTGAATATACAGTTTATCCTTTGCATTTGTCTAACTCTTTCAACTACAGTAGTTTTCATACGCTCGTAACAGCAAAATGTGGCGTTGATGACTTGGGTTGACAGGCAGGTTATTTTAATGGAAATTGATTACCGGCAGCAATTTGCTACAATAATTTATCTTTTTATGTGACACAAATATGTAGAATCTATTTAAATATATTATGTAAGTACACAATACGTGTTTTTTAAATTTAGTGTAATGAATCTGTTGAGGTTTCTATGTACAGTCTGGGGTACATCCAACCCTGGCTGCGACTCACTGATCTCTGTCTTTATGAACACATTAACACATGTAGGCCTCATTGAATTACAAAATAAGCAACAACCCTCAACAAATTTTTCGCTGTGACTCACCCGCAGGCGATCTACAAGATGGTGGGCACTGTGATCATGATGAAGATGAACGAGGATGGTCTGACACCACAGCAGAGGGTGGACAAGATCTTCAGCAAAATGGATAAGAACAACGACGACCAGATCTCGTTGGAGGAGTTCAAAGAGGCTGCGAAGAGCGACCCGTCCATCGTGCTCCTGTTGCAGTGTGACATGCAGAAGTGAGGCGTCCCTGCTCGCTCCTCTCCCCATCTGTAATCCACACACTCTGGACAGCAGCACATGTTTTAATGTCTCATTAGGTTCTCTGCCGTTTCCACAGGAAAAAAAAAAAAAAACAACTAATGCTTGGACTCTTTTTTCAATGGACTTGCTTCTCGTGGTGTATGCATGAGAATGTCAAATGCTGAATAATTTTGACTATTGCTATAAGATACAATTTTTATTTCAAAATATGCCAATGTATTTTGTGCACAGTAACCCTATACATTCTCATTCAACCTTAGCTTGTATATCAGTGGAGCACTGCATTAAATTATGTTCCTGCAGTATTTAGGATCCCAAGTGTTCACTGCTGCAAATACTGTACGCTTTATATAATAGTAACAAAACAATAATTCCTATGATAATTGTAACTGTCTCTACTATCCAGACTGGTTGAGCTCTTGGAGAATAGAGAGGCTCCTGTCTGTTCCAGATGTTGTCACATGATGGAATCAAGAAGAGTAGGTTCTTTGCATGCATATATTATGTGTCAGAAAAATATAATCTCTTACCTTTTGCATCTTTAGGTGGCTATAAAAGAGAAACCCTCCAAAATTCATTTAGTATTGTTGCATGGGATGTACAGTAATGTTACTCATCAGACCATTAGTTCACCTCTAGTAATGTGGGAGCATGCTTCCCTCCATTTGATACACATATGTATGACACTTCTTGAAAGATATTTGGGTTGCAGATGTGGGCTAACCGCTCAGGAAGAGCCTTCACATAAACACCGCATCATGTTTTGCTTCTGGGATGAGCAAAATTATGTTTACTGAGCGCCATTTGCTTTATGATTTTAATGTACTGCTGCTGCTTCTAGAGGAAATTATAGCTCACAAAATTACTCCTCACAGTGATCCACAATTGGCTAATTTTTCAGGCTGCTTATTCAATTAGACTTCAATCACTTTTCTCAGTACATGTTTACAGAAATGAAGAGCACTATAAAATGAGTTTCGGCTTTTGACCCTGATGCTGGGAGCTCACTCTCTGGGCCAGGGACCTTCTGAGAGGGGCTCCACTTCCAAAGCAGCAAAAAAGGGAAAAATAAAAGCCTCATATACGTTTACTGGACACACCACATTCCTAGAACCTTTTTGTAAGGAACATCTTTTTATTGAGAAGTCTCATCTCTTTTAATCTGTTCAAGCTGTTTGCAGTGATCATTAAAAAATCCAGGACCCTCAATCAAAGAGGTGCTTGATAATGGTTTTGAAAGAACGTTTCAGGGTGAGACGGCAACCCCACGACGACGTACTGTAGGTTAAAGTTACTGTGGAAATCGTCTTTCGACAGTTTTGCTTCCCCATTTCTAGGCTATGCAAGCACGGACTGAGTGTCTGCTTGTAGTCCACTTACAGTAGTGGAGGTTGCGGAAGCTTTTCACTGTTGTCTATAACATAAGTGAACCAACCCTCACATTATTAATGTCTATATTATTTATACATTTCAGTCCTGTCACCATGTCAGATTCTGTCTAGTAAATATTTATATCTGATCATCATACAAGTGACTGTATTCTTTTATACATGTGGCATGTGTTGCACCCAAACATAATTCTGTAGTGATTAAAATGAATAAACCACCAACAGGCTTTTTCAAAAGACAGCGTCTGGCAGGTGTAGTTAATGGAAAGCAGGAAATGAAGACCGGTCTTGGCTTTTCACTTTAAAACTATGTTGAATAAATGTTGCTGTGCATGAATGGAGCAGTGGATAAAAGCATGAACGAATAGTCCTGTGTGTGTGTGTGTGTGTGTGTGTGTGTGTGTGTGTGTGAAACCATGAGCACAAAACTTATAAGACTTCTACTTAAAATGCATTTTAATATTGTTTTCCATGGAACTCATTAACAGCTGCTGGATGTGAAGCAGTGAGCATTTTTGACACGTGAGGGAACTGGACAGCATTAGTGTACATGTTTTTGCTACAAAGCCCAAAAATCTGTAATAATCAACTTCAACAAACAGATTTCTTATTGTAAAAATATTAACACTGACGGGTTGAGTAAAAGCCGGGGTTCACAGATTAGGTCTCGTAAAGTCTAAATAACAAAACAGTAAACTTTGACAAACATTTTCGGGGTATTTTTAAAGATATTCTTCATGAACAATTTATATCTATCATCACCTAAAACAGTTCAAACATAATCAAGAAATAATGTGAATACTTTCCTACGTTACTTGCAACCCTGATAAAAAAAAGAACGCCAGTGATCAAATCACTCAGAACCACATTGAACACAGAATTTCCTAAAAACACATTAATGACACCAGTGCCAGACATCTCACAAACGAGCTTAAAGTTGTACAGTGCATGACCTTTAACATGTAACACAATCTTCTGTGTTGTTTTGAACATCTCGATCGTGTGCCATTATTTGTTCATTTAGTCAAGAGCTTAGATTTGTTTTCTTTTAGTGTGTTGTTTCTGTGTCAGAAATCAAACCTGACCTTTCATTTACAAGACACACAGTTTCTGGTTGTCATGCCAAAATGTGTAAGATTAATACACCCTGGCTCATCAGTCAGTTCACAGCTGAATAGCATTCCATTTCTTATTTGAACATGTTTAGTTTCCTTGGCAGAAAATAAATATTCTGCTTATTAATGCCAAAAATCCGAGTCTAGCTAGGGGCCCCTAGCTACTGCTCTTTACACTGAAACAGACCAACAAAGGTTCAACTGACAGTACTATTAACACTGCTATTTTTTAAAGTGAAGAGAAACCACAACAACAACAACAGCAACAAATTGCTAATAAGGTAAGAGAACATACCTTTTTGTCCTGGTATAATCATTATTTAGGTTTCATAACACGGTTGTGAATTTATCCCCACAAACACTCAAAAGTGACAAGACATTTGCAAGCTGTAGTAAAACATAAAGTAACTGTGTACATAAACATTCCCTCATGACTGACATTATTATGTTTCTGTCACCAGGACTGATTTGAAACATTTTCATCTACCGTTTCACTCCGGTTTCCTTCTGGATCTTCAAGCTGGTGGATTTTAATGAGTCTGGTTTTGGGTAGACTACTGCAAGACACAGAGAAGAGGCTCATTAGATCAGTCATCAGACATTACTGACATAATAAATTAAGGCTTTATAGAAATAGGGGCAATTGGAATCTATATTGTCCAACAACAACAACAAAAAAGCCATAAACTGTCTTTTAAAAAATACCATTTCATCAAGAAAAGAAAAAATTCATTAAATTTGCATTTAAGTGACGCTATTAAAACTGTGAAAAGACCAATTAAATTTCTATTGATATGGTAGGGGAAATGGATTGAGTCTTTTGTTTGGTTTATTAATATATCATGTGAGTAATGGATTACAACTGAGCATTAAAGCCTTTAATTATTCTGGTCACACACACTCAGCCTCCACACAAGATGCCAAGGCATGCTGGAAGATGTGCAGAAGTACTCTGCTTTGTATAATAATTTGTGTCAGATATGGTGTTGCAAAAAATTTCATTTACTTACTAATCTTTTAAAACTTACATGAACTTCTTCTCCCTCATTTAAAAAAAAAAAGATTTTTTTTTATTTTAAAAGTGTAACTTCATTCTCAATTTATGTGCACTTCATGTTTGACACTACCACTTGTGTAATGTGACATATTAGACCATGACTGGCTTTCAAACTAGTTGTGATCTCATGAAATCACATTTGTATGTACGTGTTAAACTTAGATTTAATGTGAGCACAGAGAAGCAGACGAGCATGAAAACCTCATTCTAAAAAAAGCTGCACAGTGAAGCTCAAACATTCAAATCGAGGGGGAATTTTAAAAAACTGATGGAAAGAACAGAATGCAAACAGACAAACATTAAGTAGAGAGTCACCTAGTGGTCAGTGGAGTAATAAAGATAAACTGTCGGAGGTGCTGCCGCTCTGACAGCTCCAGAAGGAGATCCAGAGAGATTCTGCGATTGTGCATATCCTGCGAGAAAAAATTGTCAATAAAAGTGAGCTACAGTCAAACCTTTGTTAGCGTTTGCACAAACTGTTTCAGAAGTCTGTTTGGTGCACTCACCATGTAGACATCAAACTCATCCAGGCATCTGAAGGGGGATTCTGTAATCTCCCACAGGGAAAGCATGAAGCAAACGGTGGAGAAGGAGCGCTCGCCACCGGACAGCGACCTCATATCACCCACACCGTCGTCCTCTCTGCCCGGAGGCTTTACCTTTACGTGTACCAGAGCAGGTTTGTGTACTCAGTGTTTTTATACATGAGGGCAGTGCCTGTAGCAGTTTACAGTTCTTTGTTCAAGATTCCTTTGAGTATATATATATCAGTAGAGACAAAAAAAAAAAAAAAAAAAGACATGCCAGGATGACAAGCAGGCCTGAGCCCTTGGCCACCCCCAAGTTCCTCATCTTACTTTAAAATTAAAGTGTTAAAATGGTTACATGGAAGTGTTTTCTCACCAGTCATTTGCAATAAACACTTTTTCTTCAGTACAATGGGACTAGGTCCGTGATTCAATTAAATGTCTCAGTATTCCCATTATTAAACAGAACGAAACAACAATCGCTACACAATACATGCTATATACAAACTAACAGGAAGAAACTATCAATGCTTTTCATAAAACATAACGGGTAAAAAGACGTACTGAGATTGAGAGTGTCTCATTGTTGTGATCAAAAATCATGGAGCCACAGCAGTTCATCTTTATCAGGAAGTTGTTGAAGTATAACTTGCATCTGACAGAGAGAGACCTTTGGGAAAACGAAGAAAGACTCAGACAGAAACATAAGTTTCCTCTGCTGATTAAACCTTACGATAATGTATTTCTGAATTTCTTTTCAAACTCAGTAGGCTGTTATTTACCTACGCATTATTTTGTATCTGTTCTGCCTGTCTGACATGATGTTATCGAGTCGGTCGATGAACCTCCGCAAATCTCTCACTTGGTTGCTTTTCTCTCTGTAGAGAGCGAGGGCCTCAGCGTACTCCCTAATGAGGGCAGAGGGAAGAAATTGGAATGGCCTAAATTTTCAACCTTCTGTGTGCACACGCAAAACGAGGGCAGAAGATGATTTAGTGATGGCCAACGAGCAGACTGGATTGGATGGAGATATACAGCAGAAAAAGCTGTCAGCGGCAGAAGAAATTTCATTGGAGGAGCTGAACTTTAGTGGACAGCAACAAAATTTTTGTCCAAGAAGCTCAAACCAAGTGAAAATGACAAGACAGAAGGCTTTTCTAGCTCTTCTTCTAACTAAAGACAACCTAAAAAAAAACTGCACTAGTTGTAGCTAGGTGAACCTAATAAACTGGTAACTTGCATGTGTGTATAACTACTGAGTTTCAACCAAGGAAATCTGTTGTGTGTCCACAGCAGCTCTGTCTCTGACAAATATTTTGTACCTACTTAAGAAGCCTGTGATTCTCACCTGACCACCTGCTCCTGCTCGCCATGGCTGCTCTCATACACCTTTATCTTCTTCTTCAGCCGAGTGATTTCTGTGTCGATGCTCTTGGTGCTGCCGGTCACCTGCTGCCGTTCAGGACTGATCTTTGAGGCTTTTGACACATATTCCTGTCATCAAATGTACAGTAATGTCTGATGACAGTCTGGCGACTCTGAACGTGACTGGTGACAGCTACAGTATTTTGGAGGAAGTACAACTGTTTGGTTCAGTGTATTAAACTTTACTGTGTTAGCTAGTATTTAAGTACAACGAACTAAAGTACAGAATAAACAAAGCTTCTAATGTAGGCCTGTGGCTAGCAGAACAGCAAATCTATTGTACAAATTAAGCAGAGCTCTTGTTACCTTTAACTCTTCTTCTCTTTGGGCAAGGTCACTTTTCATAGCTTGAACGGTGTCTTCATGAGACTTCAGTTTGTTCTCTAAAATCTTAAGGTTTCGTTCATCTCTTGCGCACTCTGTCTCCAGTTTCAGCTGCTCATCCTTAGGGCCAACAAACAGTAATATTTAATTTAATTTAATTTAAAATAAGCACAAAACAAGTTTACATCCTTACAGATAACTTCACAACACTACAGAGGATTATGCAGGAGAAAAAGATCCTTTTCAAACAATTCACTGATCAAACACATTTAAATTAGAGGACAGAGGTAAGATCGAAACCACAGAAACAGACCTGCAACAGAAGTCAGAGGTTGTCAACAACCTCATGAATCTATATTTAGTGCCTGAACAAAGTGATGTGACAACATGCCACTGTACCTTCAGTGGTTCCATTTCCTCTGAAAGCTGATCAGCCCGTTCTCTAACAGAAGAGTACTTGCAGTCTATGTCTTCTACCATTTTTTGGTGCTTGTCAAGTTCTGTCTTTGCTTCATGTACAGTTTGTTTCTCTGCCTTGATTTTCTGTTGGTTCTCTTGCACAGCTTCTTCCTGCATGAAGTATTTGAAGACATTAGGCTTAAATAATCCATGCTATGATTTATATCTGTTTTGAAGGGACACAAATACAAACTAAATTATCACCAAGGAACTGATGTCATCGATTTGCTCCTCAGCGGCAGTTTCCAGCTCTGTTATTGTTGCCTTCACTTGATTCACAGAGGCCTGCACCAAAAACATAGATAAACACTATGATAATTTCCAGTTTAACCTTTAAAAGTCCAGATTAACCCCCCACTTTACAGAAGTGACCTCCATGTTAAAACACCACCAACACGATCAACCAAACTGCAGTATTGTTAAGTTAGCCATGTTTTCATGTCTGTGCTACATAAGTACAGTTCACAGACCAGCCTCTTCTTCAGGGTGATGATGGCGCTGTTCAGCGTGCTCTCCATGTCCACAATGTCCTCAGTCACAGAGGTCACATGGAGCTGAAACCTGGACAGCTGAGCCTGGTGATTCTCCAGGTCTGACTCCAACATACTGTGACAGGCAGAATTTTTATTTAAGCTCAAAGACCCATACGCTGCCACATATCTAAAAACTTCTGCAACTGAGGTTTCCACAAAAATCACATGACATGCTGCTTTGAATATTGCTGTCATTTCAATCTGACATAAGGGTGCAGTCATTAAAAATATACTGAATATTTAACTAAGGGTAAGTGACGTCATTAGTCAGTGGAACAGACAGAGTACTGTATATAAGATCAAGTCAGTGGTATCATGCATGTTTCTTTATTCAATAGTTCTTTGAATAATTACACATTTTTGTTTTTTTGCCAGCAGCCAGATGGGTAAGTTGATATTATTCTCATGTGTACATAGTAATTATGAAGGTAGCTTGGCTTAGCATAAAGGCTAGAAACAAAGGGAAACAACTAGTCTCACCTGGATTACCGTACAGACATAAGCGTTATTATTAAGGTTCCCCTGAACTTTCTGAAGAAAATCAGTAAGTGTATTTCCCAAAAAGTGGAACTATTCCTTTAACCATACTTAAAGTTTACAGGAAAAGTCTAGTCTATTTTTTTTAAATCCACCAATAGCCCTTTGTTGTTAAAACTACTCAAATTTGTCTTCAGTAATGACATAATGAGAGACAACCATTTTGTCAGCACCCAACACAACTTCAGGTCATTTCCAGCAGCACGTTTACAACTTGCGTTTCAGGTAGAATTTTTCTGCATCAGTCCACTCAAATCATCTTATACATCTATTTTTCACAGCTGATGTTTCTTGCAGATCAATTGATGTTAAAAAAAAAAAAAAAAAAAGCACAGTTACCTTATTTCTGTCTCAAGATCTCCGCCCAGATATTTGGCCATGCTGAAGTCAGAGGTGTAGTAACGGTTTGCATACACCTGATCTCCCTCCACAGTAAAAACCTCACGGCAGTTTTTCGGGGGCCGGTTGTGCTGCATTACCCTCCTCGCTTTGTCTTTCTCCTGTGGTCCAAGATCCAGCACATAATACAAGGTCACATGGACTGCAGTTTAATAACTTCACATCGCTTCTAAAACAGTCCTACATACAATATTCCCTTCTTAGTGAGCTACCTACTTTGATTATCAGAACTGATTCTATTCCTCTCATATCAATCAGACAGTTGATGATAACTGGGCTCGTTGCTGTGATTATGTCCAACACAGATGGGTATTCTGGGTGACATGCTTTTCTACAAAACAGCAGAAAACAAAACACTTTAAAATGTGCTGGGAAAATGCCTTTAAAAACAAATGTGGCAAAGAAAATCTAATCTGAAATGCTGATGCTGACCGTCCATGTATGTTGTAAACCTTTTCAGAGAAAGGGCTGACGATGATCTGTGGCCTGTTGCTCGCTGAATAATAATAAGACATCAGTTCCTGAAGGACAGCCTCGTCCTTGTAGTTGTCACAGCAGAAAGCTTTCATGAAGCTTCGCAGACAGCACTCCACGGCTACAGCTAATGTGGGATCCTTCAGACTGATACACGCCCCTGAAAGCAAACACAGGCCATCGATCACAAACTGTACAATTTAACTGAATTTGCTGCTTCACTTTAAATGTATGAAATAAAATGATGATTTCAAACATTTGGGGGGGAAAAGACAGCTGCATAACTGTTCTAACATTTTATAAATACGTCTATTTGCTTTTTTTGTTGACAGTTTGATAAGAAGATAATAAACTGAAAACGCATGTCCATTGGGTACAGTAAGTATGACCTGAGAGGTGGGTAGCTTAACTTAGCATAGAGCCTGGAAGCAGGGTAGAATATCCACCTAGCAGCACCTCCAAAGCTCACTAATTAACAAGTCATATCACATTTGTTTAATCCATACAAAAACGCATTGTACAAATTAAAAATTGTGGTTTTACAGGAGGGTTTGAGGGATTAATTCTAAGCCAGGAGCTGTAACTCTCTTTAATTTGATGTTTCTTCACTTTGGTTTTAGCTTGGATTAAACAAAAAAGTCACGATGTGTTAATTACTGGATTTTAGAGGTAATAGATGAATTTTGTTGCTTTTGGACAGAGCCAGTTTTGCCATTTTCTGACTTTTAGTCTTTAGGCTAAGCTAAGCTAACAGATGGCTGGCAGTACCGTACAGACATGAGAGTATTTCCCACAATGTCAACTGTTCTTTTCTGTAGAACCAAATCTTCTATGTAATGCAGCGAGGATGTCAAGTCAACAAAACATAAAAACAGGAACTCACCTATTGGACCAACAGGTTTCTTGAGAAACCGTCCTGTGGCATAAGCCTGAGTGATCGAACCCAGCAGGTCAGGTACATGATCTCCAAAACGCTTGAGTTTGTTTGATCGACTGGCGAGGAGCTGATTCTTCCTCTTCACTTTGGACTCGTATGAAAATTGGATATTTCTTTCCTCCAGTCTAGTATTTACAAACAAAGCTGGATCATGAAATTTCACTGGAATGCAAATAAACTGGATTCAGACAAAGCAAACATAATTTTCCTGTACCTTAGCTTGTCGCGTTCTTCCTTTCCTTTAAAAAGTGCTTGATGTTTGTTCTTAATTTCCTGATTTAGCTGTGAGCACTTGTTCTCTAGTTCTGCCAGCTGCTCTCTCAGACTGGATAAGGTCTTCTGTTGTTTCCTATATTCTGTCTCTCCATTGCTGTTTAGGATTAAACTAAAATACAATGGAAAAAAACATACCACACATATATGCATGCTTTTATAAGGCGGAGGCATCATTTAGTCTTTCTTGTAAGCTTTCCACTCCCCTACCTTGCTTTTGCCTTCTCCTGAAGAAGGTTTTGCTCCTTCTCTGACTGTTTGAGTTTGTTCAAAGCCCTAAAATAAACAAGCTATAGGAAAAGGATGTCACTTTAACAAATATAAATTGTATATTTAATATGTAAAAAAAAACACCACTTTGCACAGACAGAACCAGGTTGTCATATTTCCTAATCAGTACCTCTTGTTCTTGGTGAGCTTTGCTAATGACCTTCACTTGTTCTTTCAACTTGAGACTGTCCTCCTTTAGAGACTCTTGTTCCCCTCTTAGACTGTCAATTCTGCTTTTGATGTGCTGAATCTTCTTCTCTACTTGCATGACCTTAGTCTGTGTGAATGATAAACAAAAAAGAGTGAACACAATGTCTAAAACAAATGATTTTCCATTTACAATCTGCATTTTTCAGTGGATCTACTGTTCAATTCAGTTTTATTTGTAAAATGCCAAATCACAATAGAAAGCATCTCGGGGGACTTTACATGGTAAGGTCTAGGCCATCCAGTATTATAGAGAAAACCCAACAAATCCCCCTTGAGCAAGCACTTGGCAACAGTAGGGAGGAAAACCTCCCTTTATGGGAAGAAACCTCAGACAGACACCGGCTCTTGGTGGGTGGCCTTCTGCCTCGACCACTTTGGGTGAGTGGACAGAGGAGAGAGAGAAGAAAGAAAAGCATCAGGACACAACAAACAAAACAAACAACCAAGCACTGGGTAGGTTAATGTGGCTGGTGAGTGCTCATCAGAAACGTACAGCCCCAGAGCCAGGACTACCTGCGGAAAGGTACAGGGAGAGAGAAAGAGAGAGGACACACTACGGGAGAGAGGAGACACAGTTAGTGATGTGTAATGGTGGCATATACTGTAAATGCGTGGAGAGGAGAAGAACTCAGAGTTCTACTACTCTGAGTAGTAGAACTACAGTTAACACTTTAGTATGTGAAGTACAGCCAGCCACTTTATATGATGGTGAACTTTAGAAGTGCTCCAACATTTATAAATAGGCTTGTGTATATTTAACAAAGAAAGACCACTTATGACTCACCTGGCAGAGCTGAAGGTTGTGCTGATGTTTGCAACTGTTCTCTTCCTTTTCAATATCCTCCCTCAGCTGCTGTATGAGCTGCTCCTTCTCTCTGACCTGAAAGTGATTAAAAATGTATCTTCATCATGTTCAAAAGCAGCAATTTACTGAAAAAAACTGAGAATGGACTGTTAGGCAATGTGTTCTTTTGTTTCTCTTTAATTTTGTGGCTTTCTTTCCATACTTCCTAAACACTACTCAGAAATTATTTTTAAAAAGTAGCAGGTGGAACCTTTACTGAAGTTGCTTAATCCATTATAAACAATGCCAACTGAATTTTTTTTTTTTTACCAAACACCATGCCATCGCTTTCTTCAGATTCTCCAAGGCCACCTTCATCTCACTGAAGGACGATAAATTTTCATATATCTCTTTCCTCTGTAGAAAGTCCTGCTTTAGGTCCTTGAGACACTGAACACAAGAATGTTGTAAAAATCAGATTTATTTTGGCACTGTACATATTATTCATAGACAAACGTATCAGTAGCGGGTAAACTTTATACAGACCTTTTCAAAACAGAAAGTACAAAGTAGTTTACAGGAAGAAGAACAGGGCATAGAGGGAGAAAGAAAAGACAGAAGACAATACATAAAACAAACAGAAAAAAGGGGCACAACTCACAAAACTCAAGGTATAAAACTATGAGAAAACAAAGAACACTGCAGCTGTGTTAAAAATATTACCATTAGTTATTATTGAAAGTACCTGGTGCGATAAATCAGGTTTTATGTTTTCAACCATAAGTTTTATGTTGAACACAGTACCTCTTCTTGTCTCTCCACCTGCTGTCGTGTGATTGTTTTGGTGTGCTTGATGTGGATGTAATCCTGCTTCATCTGTTCCAGCAGGGTTGCTTTCATAAAGAACTACAAATGACAAACAAGAACATTTATTTAAACAGCTAAGAAATACATACAATCATATTAGCATCTTAAAATTCAAAGGGTCAGAACAAACATGGTAGCGTTTTACCTTGTACTTCTCTGATTCACTTTTTGAATGCAGGAACTGTTTACTCATTTCTTGGTTGAGAATGGACACCGGGTTGTCCAACTGCAATACACGAACAAGTATATAACTTTGCAGTATATCAAGGATGCGTTTAGGACACTCAAAAATAATTACGATATTAAATATGTGAGGCAATCATCAGGGCTTAAACAAACGTGCAAAAAAAGAAAAGGAGCTTCACAGTGAGTACCTGAATGTTGAAGTGGTCCAAAATGTAGGTCAATTCCTCCTTCTTGTTTGAGATAAGTTGTCCTAAAATACAAGATACGGGACAATCTCTGTTATGGTAACTACTTTGAATACTGATTAATCATTTTAGTAATTTTTCAAGCACAAATTCCAAATGCTTTCCAGCTTCTCACATATCAGTCGTTTATAACAGTTAACTGAATCTGAACCTTGTTGGGTTTTAAACTGCAAGTTGCATGAAACAAGCTATTTGAAAACATAATCTTGACCTGACATTTTTCTGGCAGTTTATGCACAAAGCAGTTAATAGAGCAATGAAGAAAATAACTGACAGATTAATCAATGGATTAATGACCACAGCAGTTAACTGCAGCCCTACAATTTACAACAGGACAACGGCAGAGTAAAGCACGAGATCACGTGGTCAGTTAAACACTCATTTCAGGTTGAAGACTTATTCTGTTCAGAAGCAAACAAGTGCAGTTCATTTTATAAAATAACTCTGACATTTACAACTTAAATATAAAACTTGGTATATAACAGCAAGACAGTGGCATGCATATAAAACGCACGAGTGTGAGTTTATAGGGAAAACTTGGGCACGACCCAAGGGTGAAAAATGTACACAGTGTTGGGTGATGACAGTCTGACTGAAGTGCTTTGACTTCACTCCCGAGTGTGTTTGCTGAATCTTAAATTTAGGGAAGGTTTAAGAGGACTGGGACAGACTCACCCTGGCATGAGGATAATCTGACAGTCACGAAAAGTCACCTGATTTGCTCCTCAGCTTGCAGGTCCGACTTCCATCACTTGAGATACGATGCTCGATGAAAATGCAGTCACCATAAAAGTCCGTTCTATAAGCATCTGGTCCTCTGTTTCTCAGCCTTATTGTTATATCTGCAGTACTACAGAAAAGAATATACTGCAATGGCATTCTTGTAGCATCTTCTTACAGGTAGAGAAAATTACAGCATTTCCAACAACACATTATATAATCTGTCTTACTTTTCTCCGGTCTTCACAAAATCTTTTAGCGATATCCCCCTGTTTGTGACAGTGGCCTTTCCACCGAGGCCGACAATCAAAGCAGTCAGGATGGCACTTTTTCCACCTGAGAATTTAATTGGAAACAACCAAGATGAGGAATTAAACCACAGCATGGAAAACAAATTGCACAGTAATGAATACCAGGATGAACTGTATGCAAATAAATACAAATCTATAGAAATGCATCAGTAAAGCTGCTTAGGGTAAACAGTTTCTTAAGGGGAAGAGGTGGGTGCTTGCAGGGCTGTCGCCCATGACTGGTTAAATTGGTTAAATGTCAGCATTTTCACAGCTCAACTATTATCATTACAAGCACATGTGTGATGCACAGCCTCTGCTCAGGGGTGTGTGTGTTTGTGTGTGTGTGTGAGGGGTGCAGCCCCACCCTTGTGTAAACTTGACAGGCAGACACAAAGATAAATGCAGTAGAAAATCAAAGCAGAGTGGACTGTATCAGCCCATGAGGGTGTGCTGGGGTTATGAGATCGGGCGGCATATTACTGTCCAAACCCAACTTGGGCCCAAGAGTGTGGCATCTGAAACCGCCAAGGACCTGACAAGCTTATAGTATATAATGTCCCAACCTGACCCGAGCGTGATGCAGTTAAGTTTGTATGGTGTTTTTTCCCTTATCATTAAATGAAGCAGACATGTGAGTGCTCTAGCCGTCTAACCTAAAGTTTGACCTACGAGTCCGAACCCAACACAGACCCGAACATAATTTCTAAATTTCTATCTGAAATTTCTTGTCATATGACAAACAAAACAAAATAAAGCCCTAAGTGTGACATCTGCCTATCTGGTTGTTTATCCGTAGAACTATTAACAGCTCGACCGCTGCTGAAATACAGACAGTTACAGTCCTATATGGTATTAAATGACCTCTGTTTGATCAGGAGATTGATTATCAAGAGGCCTTCATTTAAAGGGAGTACACACAGTGGATTTCTTTTTCACCTTGGGGGGTTATACGGTGTTAAACACACAAGGCAGAGCCAGCAGCAGATTACATGACATTTAGAGACATGGTTCTTACTTCCATTGTTGCCAACAATAAAATTCACATTGGGGCCAAACTGGAACGGACCAAGCAGGTGGTGACACATGAAATTCTTTAGAGTGATGCTTTCAATGAGGCCAATATCTCCCTAGAAATAGATAAAGAAATTATCATTAAACATCGAATGAGCTGCTGAGAAGTAAAGACAAAGAACTGGTGCTTCATGAAGAAATGAATTACTGTGGCTGAGTGAGCTGTAGTGACAAAGCTGTTGGTGGATGGTCCCTGATGATTTGTACCATCTGCTGCATCTGTCACTCTCCGGCTCTTGACAGCTGTTGCATCACTGATCACTTTGCCTTTCCTTTTACTCATTGTGAAACAAGTCACTGAAAATATAATTAACAGGAAGAAGCAGAACACTGATGTCAGTACTCTTTACTATGAGACACCCACAGGTCAGTCTTGACAGGCCACGTTAAGTCCACTTTTAAAGTATTTAAGTTTATGCAGCTGACAGATCAATTTGTACAGCTGCAGCTGATCAGAGATTGTCACACCATCATTTGTTGCCAGCGAGAGGAATGTCTGGGCAACTGTGCTCCAACCAATGGATGGATGGATGGACTCCTTCATTTGTGTTATGTTGAGTTGTTGAGTTGCAAGTTTGCGATGTCTTATGTTGTGTTTGTGTTACAATGGGGGAAAAAAATACAACAAAAAATCTCACCATAACAAAAGTCTCTGAGGATTTCATGTTTGACAGTGGACATCATGATGCACACTTTAAACACCAACTTATTTCCTTTCCCAAGAACTTTTGAACTTTGATAAATTTGATGTTATCAGCTTCTAACTATAGTACGTTCATCACTCTGTGCTGCTAAACAGGTTCTTCAAGTTCTTCCTTTTTGTGAAACGGAGCAAAACTTCAAAAACTATGCGGTCTGCTATTTTCAGGAGTGTGAATATGTGACGTCAGACCTACGGCAGGGTAACGTTTAAATAAATTTGAACAGCTTTAAAGAATGCGATTACAAAAACTGGTTTGCCCAACTGTGTGCATGTAGAAAAAAAAAGCCTTTTGTTTTCAGGCCAGGAAGCCACAGCCTAAAGACAGCAGCTCAGCAGCAACGCAAACAGGTGTTATATGCACACAGCTCTGTGGATGAACATTTATTCTAGATTTCATGTTTCCAGATTTTTTTTTCTGATTCATACTGATACTGAGATTATTTGCCTCACATAAACCTATTTCAAAATGTTTTGTACAAGCATATAGACATAATAGAGCTCTATATGCCTACAGACTCTTCAGTCAGCCAGTCAGTGGGATATCATCCAGTGGCTCAACTAGCTGTAGAATTCCCACCACTCTGTAACATCAGAGAAACCCTGGGAGTGCACAGTGTTTTCAACACTACGCACACAAGTCCAAAATTACACTTTACTGTCAGCCACTATACAACAGAAGGTGAATTCAAAACACCACAAAACGTCTGGTAAACAAATAATCAATCAATCTTGTTATAAACTTTGCCTACCATTGCGCGATCGCCTGCGTGTGCAGCCTGCAGAAATAACATGATAATGAAAGACAAGAGTTTAAAAACTTCCTGTTCGCAGTGTTGTGGACTGAACGGCAGCAGTTATGGGTGGAAGACAACGCTGCCAAACACGGAACACAGACCATGCAGCGCCTGATTGGCTGCTCATCCACCTGTGTGAGCCTTGTGCTTTTGAATGAAAAGGTCCCGATGTAAACTTCATAAGCCAATAAATGGTGCGATATTTGGAGCTTAGCCCATATAAATGTTCAAAAGAGCCTGCTTGTATCTTTCGAGGCGTTATAAATGGCCCTGCGCCATGCGTAACCGCTGCCTATAAAAACCCACGTGAGCACCACCCCCTACAGCCTGTCATTCAAACAGAGAGGAACAGCGTGTCGTGTTATCTGCAGCCAGCCTGGTGACAGAACATCAAACGAGTCATGTAAGAGCTCGCATATTATTTCAGGTTAATCGGGTTAAATGCTTATGATGGAGATGTATGGCACACCGGAGAGACAGTGTGGAGTTGTTGGAAATGTTGGGAACCACTTGTGTGTACTGTTTCACATGGTGAAGGTGGAATACAATGAAGGTTTTAACAGTTTTGTGCTCCACAGTTGCTGATTTCCCGTTTGTGAACATGTAGCCTACAACTCCTTTTAGCGTAACTGGGATGACAACTTTTGCATTAGTGACTCGCACTAATAGGATGTAGGTTGCCCCTCTTGGACGCTGACACAGTTGATCCATTCACGTTTTATGGAAATTCTTGTATTTAAGTGGTGCTAAAATTCTAGTTTATATCTGTTAAAGGCTGTCAGTCTTTGATTCAGCTCTTATCTCAAGTCCCAACTTGTTCTGTTAAAGGACAAATATTCCGTTAAGTCCCTTATCAGTCAGTGTAGGTGAGGGCCTACTTAAGACCATGGTTCCACTTTGCAGATGCCGGTTTCCTGTGTTTCTTTCATATGTAGGATGCATCTGGAGTCTGTAACTGATAAATCATCATCACTCTCACATTGCCTGTCAGGCTTCTTTGTACAGTCAAGCTGAAGATGAATAATTACTGATATCCACCATAATTCAGTGTGTGTCTACTTTGAAAGTGTTGTAGCTTTTTAATGAGTTAATTTGGGTATAAAGTGTACAGATGGTCACTGCCTGAAAAAACGCTTAACAGGATCTTGATGCCAAATAACCCTGCTTAATTCAGTGAAGCAGTGTTTTTGGATTTTATACAAATGTAATTTTTTAAGTTTTAATGCTGATTTATTTATTTATTTATTTATTTTTTCCAAACATTATGTGGCAGCCATTTTGACATGGAGCAGTTAAATGATTGCTCAAGTTGATTAAGCATGTAGATAGTAACTGAACTGCCAGGGACAAACTGATAGCATTACCCTTTAAGTGCTTTATAATAATGATTAAAAGGCATGTTTTTCTTAACATTAATACATTTCTTGGTTCTATCTTGCAGGTACAATTGAGCACCAAGCTTCACAATGTGTTCAATTCCCGGGCTTCCAACGGCAGGATCAGAAGTACTGGTTCTTATCACAAGGGTAAACCTAAACTCCAGCAGGGGTCTTGTGGAATTATGGGTTAACATGGATGATGGAAGGAAGTATATTTATGAGCAAATGAGAGAGGAAATTCAAATTCCTAAAAGGAAGTTTTATGGCTCAGAAGGAAAACCAGGGGACCATTGTCTGGTTTGTATCAATGACACATGGCACAGAGCTCGGATTTTATCACTACAAAGTGAAACTTACAGTGTTTTTCTAATTGATCAGGGACAGCCCCACATTGCCACAAGAGAAGATTTAGCCTGGGGCCACAGTGACAGTTTTCTCCTTCCTCCTGAAATTGAATCCTGCATACTTGCAAACATCCTCTCCCTTGAGAATAACTGTCCAGAAAGAGCCACAAAGTTCTTGAAGTCTCTGCCTGGAAAGAGGTTTAAGGGACTGGTTCACCATGTACTGATGCCATACAGGAGAATTCTCATTGATATACCAATTCTTTCCAAGCACATGTGTAACTTTGGTGTTGCAAAGAAAATACCAGGGGACAAGTTTAAAGGCCTTGCAAAGAAATGTCTAGAATTACCCAAAGGAGAGACTTCTGAGGCTGACCATGTAAAGGAGGAACAAACTTTGAATGTTAGTTGCCAACTTGAGAAGCATGACCAATATTTTTACCCAGAACTGTTAGCTGACATCTTTGAAATCGTTAAGGTGACAGAGGTAATTCATCCACATCACATTTTTTGCAAGCTCCAAATTTTTTCCAAAGCAGAGAAGATATTATCAGAACAGATCCACCAACATTATGAAGAAGGTTCAGATATTGGAGATGTGCGACCAGAGACCTGTGGTGATTCATGTGCTGCTAGAGTAAATGGGAGATGGCATCGCTCATTACTAAAGCAAAACATTGTGAACAACGATGGTGTTGTAGAAGTCTTGCATGTGGATGAAGGAAAAACTGAATTAGTGCCAGTTAGAGACATCAGACCACTGCATGGGAAATTCCTGAGAATGCCAGTTGTCACTTATCTCTGTTCTCTCGATGGAGTAAAAGACAATGGCACAGGGTGGACTACAGACCAGTCTGATTACTTGAAATCTTTGCTCTTGAACCAGACATTTGTGGCCAGGTTTAACCACCACAATATATCTCAAGATGTCTATTATGTCACTCTTTATGCAGCTGATGCAACATGTGTAAACAGTCGTTTTTTGGAGAAGGCAGGACTTTTTCCACCCTCTAAGAATGAACAAGATTCAAATGTCCAGAATGAACCCATTCCCTTACCACTTCTCATTTCTCTTGAAGAACAATGCTTTGATGTACAGAACCAAGTCAACGTAAATGGTGATTCGCAAGAAGAAACTTTGCCAAGCACCAAGAACTTAGCAATCGATGGCAGGACATATGATGTACCCACTTCTGGTGCTAATGACCTTCATATCGAAAAGAGCTCAGAACACCAAGACTCTTTAATACACAGCAACAGGGTTGTTCCAACAGGTTTCCCTTCTGAGGTGCACAACGCTTGTGATGACAGTGAGTTTACAGTAGAAAGTAGTGTCAGTGTAAAAGTATCTTGCATTGAAAGTCAGCAGAAGTTCCGGTGTCAGTCAACAGAACACAATGATGCTCTTAAACTTCTTATGCAAGACCTGCAAAACCACTATGAATCTGCCCATCCTCAGTCACTTGTTGACTCCATCTATGTTGCTCGTAATCGAGACAATGGTATGTGGTACAGAGCAAGGATCATTAAAGGTGATGACTCCCCTGCTGTAGATGTGAAATTTATAGACTATGGTGAAACTCGAAGGATACTTCTGCATGATTTATGCCCCATTGATCCAGCTTTCTTACGACTGAATGCACAGGCTTTTCAGTGTTGCTTATTCAATCAAAAAAGTCCCTCTAAACCAAGTGCTGTTTCTTGCACTGATGCTTCATTAGCGGAGTTTCAGAAGTTTGTGGATTCAGGGGCATCATCAAACACTGAGTTGAAATGCACTGTAGAAGATGTAGCATCTGATGAAGAAGGTCTGCCACTTAACGTGGTAGATACTGAAACACCACATGACAGTGCATGCAAGGTTTTGGCTCAGAACTGTGCACAGGCTAAAGCCCATGTGCAGCTTCCTTCAAAGGTCCCATCAGATGCATACAATTATTCCACATATAATATTGAGGTGGGTGGAAAAGAAAAAGTGCGGGTGACCTCTTCAGAGAGTGTCAGTCACTTCTACTGCCAACTGCACAGGAATTCTCATTTGTATGATAAAGTGATGGAAAGTGTTAAACAACTAACTGGCCAGCCAGAGTGCAGAGATCACCCACTTAAACCTAATAGTATTTGCTTTGCTAGATACACTGATGATCAGTGGTACAGAGGTCAAATAGTAGAAATGTCTCCAAAACCTAAAGTGCACTTCGTAGACTATGGTGATACTCTTGCATTGAATAAATCAGATATTCGGCCCTTTCCCTCTGAAGAAAGTATTGCCAGGTCTGTTCCTGTGCTGGCTGTTCCACTAGCACTGTTTGATGTCCCAGGAGAAGTGACACAAGAAGTCAACCAGTGGTTTGCAGATCATACCGTTGAACATAACTTTACCATTTCGGTGGTAGCAAAAGCGGCAAAAGGCAAGCTAATTGTTGAAATGTTTGAGAGGTCCCTGAATGTAAATGTAAAAGTCAGAGAGAAGATATCAAAGATGGCACAACAAAAGAGTACTGGTCTAGATCAGAAAACTGATCAGCAGCTCTCTAACCGCTCAGAATGGGCTAGTGTGCCAAATGAGGACTGTTTCACGCATGAGCTCATGAATGTGCCAGTAATGAAGATGACAGAGCAAAATAAAGTCCACAGCAACAAGGGAGTGATTGCTAGAGATGAGCCAAAGATGAGTTCACAATCCCCAACTGTCCGTGTACCAGAGACTGAACATGGAAAGACTCCAGTTGAAGAAAAACAACCAACTTTGGATGTCATTCTTAAGGACAAAAGAACTGTGACACAAGGTAGCCACAGTAACTCAGAAATAACACAAATTTCACTTCTTTGCCCTGAGGAAAATATGAAAATCTACAATTACAAGTGGCCAAACAGTTGTCAAAACAAGACACAGGAGGCATATGCGTCTTGTATTGTTGGGCCACATTACTTTTGGTGTCAGTATGCCAATACTGAAGAACTGAACATGTCAAGGCCTCTTCAGGAAGCAGGACAGGCTCAGCAGGACATAATGTTCCCAGAGACTCTGGATCCTGGAAGCCCATGTCTTGCTCTCTTTTCTGATGACAACCAGTGGTATCGAGCTCAAGTAATGCAGAGAACTGGCAATACTCTCCATGTTCTGTTTGTTGACTATGGAAATGAGTCTGATGTTGACATCAAGAATGTGAGATCACTGCCTCCAAGTCTGCTGGAGAAAGCCCCCAAGGCTTTTTTGTGCTCTTTGGATGGATTTGATGAGTCTAAGGGCTTCTGGAATGACGATGTTTATGATGACTTCTACAGTCTCTTGGTTGATAAACCACTCAGTGTGACAACGTTTAATATGGAAAAGCATTCAGAGATTGAAGTTCCTCGGTATGCAGTGAAAATTGAGTGTGATAATCTGGTTATAAATAGCCTATTGCAGAAATACTGGAACCCATCCTCCATGGGATGTGCTAAAACTGAAATGGCTCAAACAGAAACTTTTCTCCAAGGTGGTCAGACTGAGTTGAAGAAAACAAACCTCAATGTTGGCAAAGGAAATCTGAATACTTGTGTGTACAGGAAGCCAAACATTTCCAAAAATGAAACACTGGAGGTATACGCCTCTTGTATCGTGGAACCCCATTTCTTCTGGTGTCAATATGCCAACACAGAGGATCTTAGCAAAGTTTCAGTCTTTGCTCAAGAAGCAGGACATGCACAGCAGGACATGATGTTCCCAGATACTCTTCATCCTGGCAGTCCATGCCTTGCTCTGTTTTCCAGTGACAACCAGTGGTACCGAGCTCAGGTAATTAAGAGAACTGGCGATACTCTCCATGTTCTCTTCACTGACTATGGAAATGAATCTGATGTTAACATCAAGAATGTGAGATCACTGCCTCAGCATCTGCTGGAGATGGATCCTCAGGCCTTTTTGTGCTCTTTGAATGGATTTGATGAGTCAACAGGCTCCTGGGATGATGATGTTTATGATGACTTCTACAATCTCCTGGTTGATAAACCACTTAGAGTGACAGTGTTCACTGTGAAGGATCATTCAGAAATGGCAGTTAGTCAGTATACTGTGGAAGTTGAGTGTGAGGGAGTGGTTGTGAATACACTGATGAAGAAATACTGGAAAGGACTGGGCACAGAACATGCCTTGGCAAGAAGAGTGGAATCAGGTTAGGAGATTACACTTCATACAAATTAAAATATGCAAATTTAAATATTACAGTATATTAAGGTTTTTAATAAGTATCATATTCCCTAGTTTATTTAATGCTATTTGATCTTTTGTCTTTAGTGGACCAGAATGAAACCAGGACTATGGGCCAGAGTGTTGGGGATTAAAGTCATGAAAAATGCATCAAATGAATGGTAAGACTTGGTCTTCTCAACCAGTTTGTCTTGTGTAAAGACCATGAGAAATTTGTGTCACAAAGGTTCTCTGCCATCATAAAGTACTGCAAGGACCTTTTCATTAATGGCAAACAGGTGAAATATTAAGACACTATTTCATTAAGGTGTGAAAGTCAATATTAGGAAACTGAGAATATATTAATGTTTAGATTTTACGTTTTCAAAATATGATCTAATCTTTGTGTTTGTTCCTTTCAGTTCTGGACTCCTATAAATGCCTGTGGGGAAACACAGCTGTGACAGAGCAATCTTGACTTTTGTGAACTTGTTGTGTTAGAAATTGCGCTAACTCAAATGTTTCCTAAATAAATGAAATATTGTGTAAATGCATAAACGTGGTGGTGAATTTTTAAAATGGCCTATTGGTTTTAACTTTAAGAGGTGAACACAAGTGTTATGATTCCAGTGTCTGTTTTTCATTTCATTTTTATTGAAACTATCAGAATGTGGGAACACAGACACACTCCTGTACATAGCCTATCGTTCCATAATTAGGAGTCAGGGACGTTAAATGAAATTAATTACTGTATAATGAAAAATAACGGTTGAAAAACAATGTCTTAGAGTAGCAGATTTTCTGCTTTTTGATTAGACATTATCAAAGGCTAGCTACATATAAGATGTATTGCTTTATGAATGTGCTACTTCCCAGCAGACAGAAGTTACCAGTCAGCTAGCCATTATGAAGACCTTTGCCCCTAAAGTAGCCTATATAAATGCAAAAGCAGTGGTGTAAATACTCAAGATTGTTTATTTAAGAGTAGCAATACCATAGTGTAAAAATACTCTGTTACAAGTAAAAGTCCCACATTCAAATTGTCACTTAAGTAAAAGTATGAACATAAAATATGCTCAAAGTACTCATTGTGCAGAATGGCAGTTTACATTAATGCATATCATTATTGGACTGTTGCTTATTGGTGTATTATTGCATACATCACAAGTCATGTTGGAGCTTTTAAAAATACATACTGCTGGGTAACTTGTGAATTTCCCACCAGGGGTCAATAAAGTCTTGTGATTATCCTGTAGTTTGTTTAATTAATCTCAGTCTGTAACTAAAGTTAACAAATAAATGTAGTGAGTACAAAGTACTATATTTTCCTGTAAAATGTAGTGAAGTTGAAGTCTGAAATAGCAGAAAATGAATATACTCATGTAAATTAGATACCTCAAAACTGTACATAAGTACAGTACTTGAGTAAATGTACTTAGTTACTTTCAACCTCTGTGCCAGTGACGTGCGGCCAGGGGAGGCAGGTGAGGCAGAGCCTCCCCTGTCAATCTTGAAAAGAAAAAAAGTTAACCATAAAATATAATAAATGTTAATATTTGTCGGCTGGTGTGTGTTGTAGGCCCTTTTTCCGTTCGAATCCGATGTCGAAGGAATTTCTTTCAATAAAGAATAGCAGAATTTACGTATGTCCCGTTGAAATACATGGAGGAGATGCGCGATGAGGCAGCACTTTGCTGTGCCTCTCGGTGGATCGTGTAATCCTCACAAACTGTATGCGATGCAAATAGTGTGTCGCTGTCCCTCTATATATCACAAATAAAACGCTTTCAAACACGCTGATTATATGCTCTGCCTTGCCATAATCTGGATAATGTATAAAATGTAGTTCTGTAACGTGTTTAGGCTCCAGATTAACCATAAAACCCAGTAAAAAAAAGTTACTCGGTGAGGCAAACAGTACGCCTAAATCTTAACCTCAAATTAAATATGGGTCACGTTTGTGTGAAGAATGCTGATATGAGATATAAAACAACGCATTGTCTATTAACAGACAATTTGTATTTGTAAATCTGACTGTAAAAGAGTTAGTGCCTCACCAGCTTTCAACCTCACCGCACGTCACTGCTTGGTTTCTTCTCAATGTACAGCAGGTGGAAGCCTCAATTTACCGGTTCAATTTAGGACAGGGCGCCATGTTGTGTCGCTCAGCGGTCGCTAGGCAACCTTTGTAAGACAATGACAGAGTTACACCAGGCTGCAGCAGTAGGCGATTTTGATCGAGTCCAGGATATTCTTAGGCAAAATAAATGCAATCCCAATTATAGAGACGTCGACTGGAGCTGCAAGACACCTCTTCACTGGGCAGCAGCTAAAGGTAGTTATTGGATGAATGGAAATTTCCCCGACAGGCGGCACCTGGCTCTGCCTGTCATTGGAATGGGTGACCAAAATGCTGTGAAAGTGTCAGCTTCATATATTTTACTCCTTTGGGGATTATACTGTATCGGATATTTGTACTTAGGTTTCTCTTGTCAACTTTTCAGTAGGAAAAACTGGTCTGCAAAATAAACAAATGAACTGAACATGTAACTACTTTTAAACATCAAGATTTTGGGCATCAGACCATGTTTTGGAACAATAACTCAGTTTTAATATTTTTAGTAGCCTAAATTACTTATGGGCAGCATTTGAACTGTAGAAAATATCCTCTTCCACTCTAATCATGAGCTGCAGCCTCACTGCACCAATCTTCACATATGTTCCTGTTTTCTATTTACAATGAAACCAGGGGTGTTTCACCGTAAATTAACTTGTAGTGGTCAAGGTGTCCTTGTAGTTTAACCTAACCAAATGGTTTCCTGATTTTATCAGATTTCCCATTCACAAATTCAATAGGCTAAAATTATAGTTAAAATGTTTTGACACTTAAAGAAGTCACCGGGTTCATAAATGCATGTGTCGGATCACATTCAGTTGCCTTTTCCACAGGACATACAGAAACAGTTAAGATCCTCATTGAGCACGGAGCTCGGCCATGTCTGAGGACGGAGCATGGATGGACACCTGCACACTATGCTGCAGAGTTTGGCCGGCTGGCCGTGCTACGATTGCTACACTCCCTTCATGCCCCTATAGACAAGGAGGACAGCTGTGGAGACAAACCAGTGCGGATAGCTGAAATATATGGACACCAGGACTGTGTTCGATTTCTTAAAAAGTATAAAATGTCCAATTTTCCAATTTTTATTCTATGAATTATACGTCCTTTATTTGCATGCATATGTCATATTTTAATACAGAGTCTTTCTTTCAAATGCACAACCCAATGTGGAATAACTTCATCTTAATCAATGACATCACTTAAGTAATTAACTTCTTGTACATTGCAGAGCGGAGATTGAGAGCCAGGCCTACCGAAAGCTGGCAGCCCAAAAAGGGATTCCTATTGATGACACCGATGAGGAATGGGCAGAACGGGGCAAAGAAAATGAAGAAAACAGGATCTCTAAAAGCAACATTCGGATGTAGACGCCTAGCTCACTTTCACACAACAAAATGTAAACAAGAGTCACATCCATGCAGCTTTCCATTTGAGAGTTTTTGTGTGGCATTTCAGTGCAATGAAAAACATGCAGGCTAATATACAGTATTACTTAAACCACTTTTCATATTAATAGACTATAATGCAACAAACAAACAAAAAAAAAATACAGCTTCAGAATTTTTCAGTAGCCCTTTCTACTAAACAGTGGACTTTAACTTGTATCAAAGCAAAATAAACAACAAAGCATATCAGAAATAGTCACATATTTGTGGTATTATGTGTAAAATGTACTGTAAATTGCTGTGGCTTAAGAGTGCACACATTTGAAGCAATTTTCACATCGAAGTTGAGTCTAACTTTGTGGTGCTGTCGGTGCTGGATGCAGTAGCCTGGACAGCGGAGGAGAGGGATGTGTAAAATTAATCAATTGTCACTGTGGTGTTTTGCATCTGAGTTAGCCCAGTCATGCACTTACCTTTTTCTTGAAATGATTCAGCAGTGCTTCACGGGTCTGTCAGAAATGAATAAAAACATTATTAATGATTTGATGCCATACCTGTTTAGCATTTTTGTTCCACACTGAACTTCTTAAAAAAAATAGGACAAAAGTCTAACTTGTTATTATGATGTGTTGTAATTTGGTTACACTCCTTTATTTAGTGACCCCAAAGCCTAAAGTTTGTTCTTTCAAATTTTAAATCATACCACAATTCCCTTAAATACTTCTTCACTGTAAAAATGTTGAGCTTTTTGCTCCCCATAACAAAATTTTTGAAGGACTAGTAATTTTGGAGAAAAATACTTATTTGCTTTCTCACCAAGAGTTCGATGAGAAGATAAATATGAAGCTGAAGCCAGCAGCTGATTAGCTTAGAGTAAAGCGAAATAGTGTGAAACAACATGCCTGGCACTGAAGGCAACAAAATCTGTTGAGCAACAGCCTCTAAAGCTTGCAAGTTAACATGTCTTATCTCCTCTGTTTAATTTGTACAAAAACAGTGTAATGAACAATGACTTAGAGCAGTGACTATTTTGGGGGAGTCTCCTCTAGTTCTTAACAACTTCATGGTGACAACAAGACTTTTTGTAAATCCACAAATAGTTTTTTTTTTACACACTTTTTTCTTTATGATAAGATAACCCAATTGGCTGCTTCATATTTAACAGACTGACATGAGTGATGCTGATCATCTTCTTTAACTCTTTGTAAGAAAGTAAATAAGCATAAATGCTGAACTATTCCTTTAACGATTGACTTAACTCCAGCTTAAATAATTGTTTTTGTTGGCATCAAGTGGGTTAACTTCTCACCCTGGATATAATGGTTGGTGCAGAATGGTGATTCAAGAAAAAAAAATGCTGTTCTCCTTTGAATCCTGAAGCTTTAAATATTCAAATTCTTTTCTGTTGGCCTACTTTCATAGTAACACACAGTGCCAAACAACATAATTGATTCAGAAGTGCAAGGCGTGTGATTTAAGTTGGCAAAGCTACCTTACCTGTTTGTCCCCCAGGCACGTGGTTAACAAAATGAACAAACCCTGCAAATAAAATGACATTGGTTATTGACTGAGAGATATTTCCGCTGGTTCAGATGTTTAGGTGAAGATTATATTGACCATACCTGGAATGCGTTTAGCAGGGTGAAGGCATAATGGACTGCAAAGGTTATGTTTCCAGAGGTGAGATCAAGAGCCATTACACCAAATCCAAAGAGCCAAGTGACACCAAAGATTGGAGTATAGAGAATAACTGATCTTATGACAGTTCTGGTAGCTGTTTTTTCAACAAAGTTCTCTGTGCTCACAGGGTGATCCAAAAGCTTCAGGATTACCACACCCATGGAGAAAATATTAATGAAAACAATGACACCAACTGGTATAAAAAATGTATGAATAGACCCTTTTAAAAGTCCATCATATATCAGCCAACAGGTATCACGGGAGTAGTACAAGCCTTCAGCACCACCATTGTTGGCTAGAGCTGTGATAGTAACAATAAGGAAAGGACACACATAGCCCAGGACTAACGAGAACCTCAGGTAGTTGTTCTTACTCACATGGTGGAACATAAAAACGGTCTGATGAAGAAGCATGACGCTCAAAGACAACATCCAAAAGAACATGGACAGGTAACAAAAATGCTTCAACACCACCAAGGTCTTACACCAGATTTCTGAAATATTATTTGGATCAGAAGATCCTAAGAAACAGCAATCTGCAATTAGCAAGACAAGACAAATGTTTATGTGGGCAGTATGGCGTACATGTGAATTACTTGTTTTAACGACAGCACTCCAGACTATCACTTCAATAACGAGACTAATAGCGAGAGACAAGATTGAGACAGACAGTCCAGCATAGGTCATCTCATTAATCCCAGGGACCTTCACTTGAGACCTTGACATTAGAATGGCAAATGATGACAAATGGTTGCATACACAGCGTCCTTCATTTGAAGAACCCTGCCATTTGCATCCATGTGGTGACCATGTTCTGGTGGCGTTGTCCCATGCGACACAGTCTATTCGAACATTGCGAGGCCTTGGTTTGAGCAATTGGAAGTCAATCTGAAGCTCAACTGAATCCAGTTGTTTGTTGTCAGTAGTTGTTGACACAATAATGCTGTTAGGTGTGCGCTCGTCATCAGAGGTGGGCCAGTAGTTCTCCAATTGTTTAAACCCAGCTGTTGTTACATTTTGGGCATCTGAGTTACCAAGACTGACTGAGACATTGAACACTGTGTTGGTGCAGTTTGGTTTACTGCATGCAGCTACCTCTATATTTGTTTTTTTCTTGACAGTTGTTATGCTTGTACCATCAATTAGTTGCTCAACAGAATCCAGATATATCTCTGCCAATGAAAGATTGTCTTTGTTAGGGTTAGACTTCCAAGATTGTTCAAGAGAGCTTTCTAGCATATTGCTGGATGACTCCAGAAGATCCTGAAAAGAAAAGAGGCTCATTTTAATAGCAGTTGATTTAAGTACAACATGTGCCCTCATGGGTAGGAAAAGCTTTTTCCTGCTTGTGTTCATTACAAAAAAGAATATGCATGAATATATGGGAAATATGCCTAGTTGACAGTATTCATACTCAATACTGACAAAAAAGAACCAATATGGAAGTTTAAAGTTGTAATCCTTAAGATTTCTGTCCTGGTTGATGTGATGACATACAGTACGTGGTTGGTGGTATTTAATACAAATGCAAGCACTCACTGAGCAGCCTCTTTGTTAAAAATTCTGAGAAAGTACATCTGATAAAATGGTTCTCCCACTTTTAATAAGAAGTCCGTCCATCTTTTGCATTTTGAACTGGGTCTGATTTTGAGAAGTTCGCCCTTTTAATATGAAGCAGCAGCAAGAGGAAACATTTGGTTTGCATTAACAGTAACCTAATGCAAATCTGACATGGTGTAAAGCTCGTGAACAGTAAACATTGAGGCCGTTTATAATTAAAAGATAATTTTCACTGGTATCCATGCCTAAATTTTTGTGAAAGTAATCCGATCCCAGCACAGGAATGGCGGACTCCACCATTACTTCTTCTTCTTCTTTCGGCTGTTCCCATTAGGGGTCGCCACAGCGAATCATCTGTTTCCACCTAACTCTATCCTCAGCATCCACTACTCTCACCCCAATTAACTTCATGTCCTCTTTTAGCACAGGACTCCACCATTACTATACAGTAAATATAGGCTATTACTGAATATAAATACACTGAGTAGCTATTGCAGAAAAAAACTGAATCAAAACAGGGTTTGATATTTTTAAATTCATAAAGGTTATAACTATAAATGAAGAAATGTTTATCAACAAATCCCCTTTAACCTCCATACTGGTTAAAACCCAATAATAACATCAAACAAAAAACAAACATTTTGTAATACTTACATTCACTGCTGAGTCATTATTTATGCTTTGCAACTTGTGACTCAAACTGACGAGTACATGGACGGATGCATTTACATTGGCAAAAGTGTTGATGGTATCTGTCTTATTAGTGGCATTCTGAAGGCGGGAAAGTACATTTGCAGCATTTGTATCATATGAGCCAAGTCCAACATCAACGATCTGTAACAACAGTGATAGTTAATTGCTGATTAACTGTGTCAAAATGTAAAGTACAAGCTACCACCAAGGATTTCATCTACAAACACCTGAAGGTAACCAGTTAATGCATAAAAGTAGATAATCCCTTATGTAAAAATATCATTTTGTGGTATGACTTTTTGCTCACAAAATGTTATAGGCTAGCTTTTGAATACCAGGCTTTATTGCTTTATATTTTGCAAATGTGAAATGAATAATTTCTCCATTAAATAATAGAGATCTTGTTATTTAACTGTAGTTATTAAAGTTAAGCATACATTTGCACTTTGCAGCACACCGGCCAAATCCGAGTTCACGCACGCCGACACCTCGTTTTCCCATGTCTCTGGAGTGCTGAAATGGTTATTGGACTAATACATTAGTCGGTCAACAGAAAAACAATCATCAACAGACATCATTATTTTTTGTTTCAGCTCCTCAGATTATTTGTAAGTTTAAATTTTGGGTAAAATTAAGTGTGTTTGGCATATGACGCTATTTTTGGACAATATGACTGACAGGTAAATGGGAAAAATAATTCTGACACTGTTTGTTTTTAAAAAATAATAATCATTATTTTCAGCCCTACCCAGCTGTGCATTTCCTTTGTCGTTTTCCAGTTGCATTCATGCATTTTATCTCTGCAGTGTATCCAGCTTTGGTGTCTTTCCAGTCACCTTCAGCTACACAAAATTGATCCTTTTCTGTTTGGAAGGAGAAACGGTCAAGCTTGATTTATCATTTATTACAACCGGTAACAAACAACTTGTATAAATTTAACTTGAGGATAACAAGAGGTTATTCTGAAATTCTGCTGGAGCACGTAAAGATCACCGAGACATAAAATATTTCATATGCCATACAAATATTTGCTGTGAGAATTTAGCAAACAATTAATATATTGCTAGCACATATGGAGTGATGTTGAAAAAGCTGTTCTTTTCTGACAACATCTGAACTAAAACATACCATATATGATAGTGATACCAACTGAAGCACTTCTGCTTTGATTGCACCTGTTTGTAAATGTGCACGTTACTTGTGGAATCACGCTTGGATTCATACAGTTAACCGCTGTATCACCTACATGAACAGAAGAACCTGAAGAACCTGCAAGGATCACATATGCATGTCATATATTTTCAGAACAAATTTGCATAGGGGTTAATTTAAACAAATAGTCAAAGAAAATTAACACAAAAAATGTACTTACTAGAAGGTTTTACTGAAATTATGTCAGCCATGATGTTTTGGCTTGTCCAATTCACTGTGTAATTTTCATTGTCTTCATTGCCTATATCACAGATGACTCTGACTTTCACTAAATCTGTATTTGGTTTACAACGTGGAAATTGTGGTTCTGTGGTGATGTCAATCTTTGGCAGGAGGGAAACATCCATTACAGCGCTGGCTTTGTGAAGTATGGTGACTTCTTGTGTTAAGCCTTGTGTGTAGGTACATGTGTACTCTCCTAAGAAAAAAAAAAGAAATAGGGATGAGAGGGAAAGCCACCATGTGTACAACATTTATATACTCTAATTACTCTGTGTTTGTGAGAAAAATAAATGGCCACAGTGAAAATCCATCAGATTATTTTACACAGGGTTTTCCCTTAAGCACAAACCAGTCCTACCACCTCAACTAAGTACCCACTGTTCATTCAGCATCTGTAATTTAACCTGCAACAACAGATTTTTTGGACCACTTATGGGAACCAGAAACAAGTGAACACAATGCTGACATACTGTATCTTCACCTTTAACATTTTTTTTACATATGCAGCAGCCTCTCCAAAGCCTGTAAACTGACTTTGGCCTTGTAATCAGTTGAATAATATAGTAAATAAAGCAGTCAGACAAATTCAGTGGAGTAAAAACACCTCACTTCCCTCAAAAATGCTGTGGAGTAGAAGTGTAAAGTGGTGCGACATCAAAATACTCAAGTAAATTAAAAGTATCTCAAAACTGCACTTAAGTATTTGACTAAATGTGCTTCTTTACGTTCTATCACTAATTTCTCATGTACACACTCACTATAAGCCAGCTGGCTGAAACAAACATACCTTTCCAGAGTTCTGTTATTTTTCTAAGTGTAACGTTGGCACCCCTTGTTGTTGCCATCACCTCAGACTCTGTGCCAGTTGTTATTTCATATATCTTGCCTTCTTTCTTCAGCTGCCACACTGGTACGGTGTTCAGATCCTCTTGTGATGAGCACATGAGTATGAACAACGAGTCGTAACACACAGGGTTAGAGGGCATTTTTAAATGGACAACACCTGTGGAAAAACAGGAGTTCAATCAGTCTATAAACCATGAATAAGCAACATTCAGAAGGTATGATGTGTGTGTGTGTGTGTGTCATTGTACTTTGAGGGTTAGAGTATACAACTTCACTTAAAGCCATAAATAACTAATAAATAAAACCAAATCAGAAACTGGAATGGTACGTAAAGTTAAAATTAAAACTGAAAATAGTGATTTATAGTGATAAATAGTGATCATCTGTGTCCTGTATCACATTGAAAACAATACAGCTGCACATTACTTTACATGACACCCCATCAATTTTATTCTTTGTTCAAAATAAACACTCATTTCAATTCTGATGCCCGCAACACATTCCAGCAAAAGTTGGCACGGCTGCATTTCAGGACCAGTAATGAGGTGAAACAATGAAATGATGATTCCACTTGAACCAGGTGATGTCAACAGGTGCCTGCATCATGATTTGGTACAACAGTGGCACCAGGAAAGGCCGAGCCCCTTAGGAGCAAAGATGGGCCAAGGACCGCCGGTTTGCCAACATGCAGTGTGTGTGAGAAAATCACTGAAATGTTTAAAAACAATTATCTTTGTCATGTGTTCTTCGTTCCCTATTACTTTCAGTGGTAGTAGCCTGTCACTGAACAGTACCTCTCATTGTTAATAATACAAACGGACTGATCGACACTGGGCCGATCAAATGACAGAACTAAAATATAATCTAACAAATGATTCAAGGTAATTATGATCAGTTAAAGCCTAGATTGTAGGAAAAACAGACCAGGTAACAGGTGTGTCCCTCCCCTCCATTAGATAATTACCTGTAGTTTCCATATTAAGCAAGGCTGATAGATTTTTGGTCAGCTGATTTGATTTAGCAATCAGATCTTGTTGCAGGCTGTTGGAAACGATGCTTACTTCAAAATTTGCGATGATGCTTCCAACACTTTATTGAGGGAAAAAAATACAGATTTCAGGCACATATTGAAAACATATCCTAGTAAACATAACACAAACAATTTTAGCTAGTAAGCAAAGCAAATACCTGTAGTTGGTAATAGTTAAAATGTCAAATCCTCTTAAAGTGCTGAACACTCTGTTCATCTGAAAGGCAGCAACTCATTCACTTAATCATTTTTCACATAGATATACTACTGGCAAATGAAAAAAACTATATTAATTATGTTATCCCTACTTCTTATGTGTTATTTAGTCATAAACCCTTTGTTTTTACCGTTTCTGACAAATTCTTATTACACTTGGCAAACTCTTCAGTGGTATTTTTTGCCAGACAACCTTGATACTGTAGTCCCTTCAAAGTAATGGCTCCTTGAATAGAAACTGTGAAGAAAAAAAAGTCATCAGTTTTTGGGATATTTGTGGGATACACACAAAATACACACATACTGTATATGCATGTGACAACACAGTAAAAATAACCCAGTACCTGTATTTTCTGAAACACACATGTGAGACGGGCTTTGTGGGAAGATGCAGGTCTGGGTGCCACAACACATCTGATTGGACTGACACACCTCGTCACTCCATCTGTGGTTTTGCGTGCAGTTACAGTTTGTGCCAGTATCTGGGACACTCTTACAGACTGATTAGAAAAAAAAAACACAGTAGTTTTACTCTGGAATCAATTCTTCTTGTCATTATTAAAATCAACGAGAACATGCACTATTTGAAATTTGAAATGGAAAATATTAGAAAATTGTTTACTTGTTGTCATGTTAAGGTCATTGATAGTCCAGGCATCATTCACAAGTGTCAGTTTTGTTGTTATGTTACTCCGTGCACTTTCTTCTATTGTCAGTTTGAAATAATGCATTTGTGTTGAGTTGCCTGAAACATCTAAAGAGACAGCCATCAAAAACACTATATCTGTTTAAGGACAATGCTACATAGCCATACACACAAAGCACAGTTTGAAATTCATACAAATCATTTTACCGTTCCCAGAAGCCTGTAAAAGTAAAAAGCAAAGAATTTAATTAAATACAACTTAATGCTGCAAGTTAAAGATCTAATCCTGTGTCGTCCTGTGCTGCTGACTAACCTGACAGATGCTTAGTCCCAGGTTATAAATAAGTATAAAGGTCCACATCCTGATCCTGCAAGTAATAAATAACAAAAGACATTTTACTCCAGCTATT
>NW_018127970.1:34785-36599 GCF_001952655.1 Monopterus albus | reverse complement strand
CACTGAATTCCTAAGACAAAACAAATAAAAACAAAACAGGAATATGACATGCAGTAATTTATGAGTACATTACCAAATGTTACAAAAAGGTTTTTGCTTTGATAAACTGCAGCACTTAGTCTTTAAACCCACTGAAACATCAGTTGTCCTGTAAAGCTGACTCCTTTCAAGCGCTGTAGGTTTAATTTTAAGGGCTAGTGTAACATATGTACTGGTTTTGTAGGACAACACTGCATATAGATTAATAAAAGATAATGAATACAGAAAGCTCACCTCACCTGTTTTCCTGGGTTTGTATCAGTGAAACATCACAGCGGCATCTGTGACAGCAGCACACCGATGGAGCTGCTACTGCATCTGCCTACGAGGAAATGAAAACACAAAACCTAAGTCAGTTTATGGCAGTACAATATACAGCTGGCAGAGTTTTCCATGTATGCAAAGTAAAAAGAAAAAAGAAAGAAAAAAGGCCATTATGTGAGACTAATTTGACATGCAAAAATGAAGGCTACAGTATATGGTGTTTGTGTAATGAAAATACACAGCTTATCAAGGTACAGTAGAAAGTTCGGTCTGTGATGTGGAGTCCACATTTCCTGTGTGGACTAAACTGAACAGGGCAGCTATTATTCAGTATATCCAAACTTGTATTGACAGTGTGTCATGACAGCATTAGGGTAATTTACCTGCCACGTGACATTACCACCATGAAAAGAGAGGGTGCGTGAGAGTCGGTCCTGACCTTTAGAAAGGTCAAATTTCATGACATCAGATGTGACAAAACAAGAAGAGAATTGCAATTTGACATCAGTGATGACTTCAGCTGGACTCGAGAACTAATGTTAACATTCAGCTGCATATTCAGAGACTAAGAAGGAGGATCAAATGTGTTATGATTTCAGACTGTACATGTTCTTTATTGCACCACAGATGCAAGAAAGTTAGTTTAATATAATTAATTCCTATATTTCTGGTGAACTCATAACTGAAACTCAAAACTTAGAATTTAAGTATAAGGATTTGGGCAATGAGGCAATGTGAAGTCATAAACTCTACTAATAGTATATTTTATTGATTGATGTGAGTTTCTAGATTGGCAGTATAGACTGTAGTTCTGCAATGATTTAAATGCATATAGATGAATAGGGGTCAGATGACATTTCACATCAAGTACTGACACATGCAAACAAGGTAGTAATAGACAAAGATGTTACATTACTGACACCCTCAACTTAATATTTGGTAGCACAGCCTTTGGACAAAATAACTGAAATCAATCACTTCCTGTAACCATCAAAGAGTTTCTTACACCTCTCTACTGGAATTTTGGACCACTCTTCTTCTGCCAGCTGCTCCAGGTCTGGGTGCTTTTTGAACTCTGCTTTGGGTCGTTGTCCTGCTGTAAGACCCGTGACCTCTGACGGAGACTCAGCTTTCTGACACTGGGTCCTACATTGTGCCCCAGAATTAATTGGTAGTCTTCAGATTTCATGTCATACACACAATCAAGACATCCAGTGTCTGAGGCAGCAGAGCAGCCCCAAAACATCAGTGAACCTCCACAGTGTTTGACTGTAGGGACTGTGTTCTGCTCTTTGAAGGCCTCATTTCATTTTCTGAAATCAGTAGAATGATGTGCTCGACCAGAAAGCTCTACTTTAGTCTCATCTGTCCGCAGGACATCCTCCCAGAAGGACTGCGGCTTCCTCAGGTAAGTTTTGGCAAACTCCAAACTGGCTTTTTTAGATTTTTGTGTCAGCAGTGGGGGCGGGGCCCCTGGGTCTCCTACCCACCCTCATCATTCAGATGGGGAC
>NW_018127970.1:27730-34636 GCF_001952655.1 Monopterus albus | reverse complement strand
AGATTGTCCAGGCTTTTCCAATATTGTGGTTCTCAAATCCTCAGACGGCTCTTTGCTTTTCTTTCTTTTCTCCATGTTCAGTGTGGTCCACACGACGCAAAGATTGAGTCAAGTTTCCTCCATTTTAACTGGTTGCAAGTGTGATTTCTATATTGCCAGTATCTGTTGACTGTTATAAGTTTCTTTACAAATTAAAGGAGCATTTCTCTGCTTTTGTATGTTGCTCCAATGCAAATAAAATAAATAAACACAAGAGTACCAAAGAATTTATGATAGCAACAATTTTCAGGGAGAAGTGGTTCATTATCTGACAAACGCAGTGGTGCCAATATTTTTGGCCATGACCGCATGCTTACAAAACAGCTAGGGTTACGGTAGGAGCCATGTATTTAGGACTTTTACCTACAGCAAGCAAAGTACATAGGAACTTTGTGACGCACAACTCTATGTTCTGAGACCATTTGTATAAACACAGTCCACTGCCCGAACAACAAAGATCTAATTTGTTTCAGAGTGTGTATACAAATACTCATTCAAATTATATTTATGAGAGACAGATCAGTTAATGTGCAGTGGGAAAAGTCCAAAATAATCAGTGTATACAAAGGAAACCTTATCAAATGTGAAAACTTACATTTCAGAGTCATAAATGTATTATGACAAAAACTTCTATTAAAAATATCTTGACTTTTGGGCTCAATGAAACCTAAAAACTTGTATTAGATCATGGCTTTTGGAAAACCATCAATACAACCTGCAATTATTTTTTAAAATATCATATGTTATGTACTGTAATGCTGCTGCATTATACACAGATCAGCCATAACATTATGACCACTGAGAGGTGAAGTCAATAACATTGATTATCCTGATACAGTGGCACCTGGCAGTGTGTGGGGTCTATTAGGCTGCAAGTGAGTCTTATAATACTAAAGACAAAAACAATAGGAAAGACAACAAAAGGGAATAACACTGTAGCATCAAATTAAATGTTTTAGGTACCATTACAATATATGTCAGTGGAACTACAGTTAAAAATATTTTCTTTACCTACAGTAATAGAAAACAATAAAAAAGAAAAAGATTAACTATAAAAAATTTAATCTTTAAAGAAAAATTCTGCATTTCAGCTGCAATTACAGTCAGAATTCACTCATACATTCTTAAAAAATGAGGCAATATCATCTGACAAGAGCATGACACTTTCAGTTGAAGAACTAAACACTAGACAAGTATATACAGAAGTAAGTTCTACTCCAAGACATTTAGCCATTCTCACTTTCCCTGACTATTCATCCAGTCTCATACAGGATTGTAGTGCAGTATTTTCTCATGTACACAAACAAAGAAACCACTGAATGTCAATCAGTGATCCTGACCTGAAGTTAACAGATTCAGACTCTTGGAGACATGAAGATTCCAGTGAATAAAAACAACCTCTACTGATGAGAGCACATTGTTTCGCTTTGATCTCACTGCAGCATTTGACAGTGCATATTTCTGGGAACTGAAAATATGTTTTTATTTTTTGTTTTGAATAAAGATGTTTTAACCATTTTCCAACCTGACATGGGAGAGTGTGATATCACACAGTTCACTAGAATGGTTATAAAAGGTTCTAGCTCCATGCAAAAATCTTGGCCAAAATCTTTGTATCTGCATTGATAAGTGATACTGATCTATATGATGCTGGATCTTCTGGATCCTGATCTTTTTTCAGAATTAGGCTAATATAGGATGTTGAAAAAGATTCGGGTAAATACTGCCCTGAGTTTTATTTATTTATTGTCTAACTACTTTGGATAAATATGTTTTAACGGTTTTCTGACATGAGAGTGTGCGATATCACACACATGTTTCATATTCTGAAAAAGGTGTGCCAGCATCAGGAAGAAAGCTCTCTGTCTCTTCTTGTGGTGGTTTGTCCTCCAGTTGGATGGCCAGTCCATTACCATCTTTGTGCTGTGGAGGCTGCCTCTGTTGTGATGAGCGCTATAAGAATAAACAGGAGATAAACAGAAGGATAGGTTAAACACAGATGTCATTAACTATTCATAACTAGGACTCACACTACAGGTTTCTGTGCATTAGCATGCTAACTGTGATAATGCTAATATGTTTAAGTTTAGCAGATGTAATGTTTATAATGTTCACAGCCTCCATTTAGTATGTTAGCATTTGCTAATTAGCACTAAACACAGCACAGCTGAGGCTGATTGGTCATAAAACCTGATGAGAAAAGTCAGGGATCAACAGAGTTTTTTTAACAAGTGTGGTCTGGGACCATGGATGTTCACAGTTTGTTAAGATACTTCAGTTCAGACCAACTAACACAGCCATCCAGTGAGCCTTGCTGACAGGATGGCTAAAACTTTTAGAATCGCAGTGAAGATGCTGCTTTAAACACTGATCCCCTGACAAATTGCTTTCACTCATTACCCACCATAAACTACAGCATTGTGATCTCATTTGTCCAATTTACGATAGTAAGTCAAACATGTTTAATTGTCATCTCTCTGTGGTGAGATTTTTGTTCAGACTCTCTATTCCCAGTTTAAAACTGAGCTTATAATCAGCCTATAAATCACAGTGTTTTAGGTTTTAGATATTTCTAGATGCCGTTTTGTTGCAATAGTGGATTTTTGCTACTAACTTCATTAGAAAGGCTCGACATTACAACTTAAATGACTGTAAGTAAATACAAATTTTAATGTTTTACCAAGCATGACACCTGAGAGGGTTTCAAATACCGTTTGTCCCAGGGGAGTCACGCAGCAGAGCTTCTTTTTCAGGCGTTCAGGTAGAAAACAAAGCAGTTTCCCTAACAATGGATAGATGGTGCCTGGTGTCACATCCTCTTCTTTCATAGGGCCTGAGTAGGAAATGCAAATATAAAACAATTTAAAATGAGGCCAAAAGGGATTGTAATAAAGGGTTCGGAATTATAGAGAGCATATTCTCATGTAGGACCTCACCCACCTGTGAGAAAGCTGATGATCAGACCTATTAGAATGACTATGAGGCAGGAAAATCCACTGTACCACATGTACGACAAGGAGTAAAATCTCTTAAGTCCAGTGGGTTGGCTAAAGAACAAAGAGAGATGATTAACCGGTGAACACAGTAAAAACAAACACACTGTGCTGTTTGTGTGCCTGATACCTCACTGTTACATTGCTCAGAACAGTCTGGAATGGCATTAGTAATGTTTACTGAAGGCAGGATGACTATACAATTGGGCGGCTGTGGCCTGGCGCCGGAGCCACGAGTGATGACGCTCCCGATACCGACCCACAAAGACATAGACAGACCCACCACTAGACCCCCCACTGCTCCCTGGTAACAGCAGGAAAACAGGTGGGATGATAACTGATATAAGAACACAACTTACCTGGATGGACAATGGACACGGTTTCTTTAACTACATTCTTTTTGTTGCAATTAGGAATACATGTTATTGTAAAACTGAATGACAGACAACTCATTTCTTTTAAATACTGGGGTGTTGCTCCCACAAGGGGTCCCAAATAAATGTGTGAGTTTACAAAACGTTTCAAGGCATAATCTGACGTTCACATGTACAGAATCAAAGACTGGAGAAGAAGCAAGTTGTCAATCATAAAACACTTTTCCATATTTAGCTCAACTTACAGTGGAGTTGGCCCAGGGGAAGAACATCCCGAGACAGAACAGACCAAGAATAGGACCGCCAACCACCCCAAAGATTTTCAAAGCCACCTGGAGTTAAAACATAATATCACTCACTGCAAACTTAGTGACAAATGTTTGTTACTGTTCCTCGTACAACCTGTGAGATTACCTGTAGAACTGAATCCCCCATTAGGTGAGTGAGATAGGCCATGGCCAGACACAGCAGCCCATAGGACATAGCTTAATGAGGAGACACAAGCTGAAACCTTAGAACAAATGTGTTGTTATTATGCAGGTACGTAACATGCATTGCTGAAGTTAAAGCTTCTGGGAGCAAACCTAAGGCTTTAGACAGGAGGGTTGCTCTTGCTTCTGCCATGGCTGGGAAATGTGGTTTGATAAGGTCCTCCATTGTCACAGTGGCCAAAGAGTTAAAAGCAGAGGAGACGGAGCTGCACAGGAAAAGCAAGAAATCATACATATCACTGACACCACCTTTAAAATACTTCAACTCATTCTAGTCTAATCAAAATATAAAAGTATAAAAGTATTAGCATCAAAGCATACTTAAAATACAAAAAAAAGTTGTCACTGTGCAGAATGGCACATTTCTCATCCTTGTATATCATATTATTGTATTATAATTACTGATGCATTATTGTATTCATCATATTTAATGTTGCAGCTGGTAAAGGGGGAGAAATTTTAACTAGTTTATATGCATTTCATTTGAATTACTGCTGGGAAGCTTGTGAATTTTCCACCATAGATCAATTAGGTCAAATACCGTATTTTTTGTATTAATCTGGTTCTGAAAATTAACAGTAACTAAAGTTATAAAATAAATGTAGTGGAGTAAAAAGTACTATATTTGCCTCTAAAATGTAGTGAAGTCAAAGTATGAAATAACTGAAAATGAAAATAACCAAGTACAGACAACTCAAAATTGTGCTTAAGTACAGTACTTGAGTAAATATACTTAGTTACTTTCCACCACTGCCTGCCAACAACAACAACAAACATTTACTCAAGTTTCACTCAAGTCAAACCATGTCACTGAGGTCAAGAGTCAAGGCCTGAAATGTTAAAATTCACTATGATGTTTTTAATCTGTTTACAGCCTCTTTACCAGTTACAGTGAAAGGGACACAACTGAACTTTGTTGCTCATAAATTTTGCTTGGCTGATCTTGACAACAAGCAAGGAGGGCTGACAGACAAGTGTCACAGCTCACTGCAGTCAGAAGGGTCAGAGCTATTGATACAATAACCGATAGTGAGATACACCATCGGTTCATGTGCAGGCAGCATTCTGTTAGGACTCATAGGGTTCATGTTAGGTATAATTACAAACTAAAAACAACACTGTACCTGAGAGCTGCACTGAACAAACATGCAACAAACAGTCCAGGAAGTCCAGGCAGGCCTTCCAGCATATCCATCACAAAGTATATCACCATCTGTGGAAAACACAGTTAGCAGTTTGGTTTGCATAAGATTCACCAGAACAAAATACAAATCGGCACATTGAAGGTCCCAGTGACATGACAGTCATATTTACACAATGAGCCTAATTTGCTGGAAGCAGATGTTATAAAACATGTAAATACCCATGCTGCTGTCGTTTGGCTGTTAGGTGTACATGTCCAGGAAGGTTCTTTATATACACCTACATAAACATAACTTCATCATCCTTCATACTACGTAATCTTTTGAGATCAAGGAAACAGAAAAGCAGGAAATAAAAATCTGTTTCCAAAAACATCAGCTCAGTGGGCAACAACACTAATAAAGACAAATAACACGCCAAACTCACTGTATCACTTGAAGAGGTGCCCAGCTTGTCGGTGAGATCTTCTCCGCAGTAACGTGCAAACATGATGAGCCCTGTCACACAGTTCAGAGCCAGAGCCAGCTGCAGGGCAGGAAATGCCACGTAGCAAGACCTGCAGAGGGGCAACAACATCTTTGTGTCATTTTTGTGACATAATGGGGATGGCAGTGTCAGTATATCAGGCCAGAAGATTTGTATTTTTGGTTTTAAGTGGTCATGAATTTTGGTGCACACATCCATGTTCCTTCAGGATGAAGTGTAATAATTTAAGTGATCCTTTAATGTGCCTCCATCAGGTCAAAAATCAATTGTGTCCAATACTGTTTTAGTACCAAATACAGCTGCACTTAGTGTTTAGATTACATTAGCAAATGCTGGTATCCTAATGTGCTAAACTAAAGAGACTGAATATGGTAAATATTTTAGGTTCATCAGCATGTTAGCACAGTCACGGTAATCACTTTAGCATGCTGATGCTAGCATTTAGTTCAAGGCCCCACTGTGCTAAAGGAAAGCATCACAGAGATGCTAACATAGCTGTAAACTCTTTAGCACTGTTAACATGTTTTTGTGTTCATAATCGTGCTGATTGTGCAGTAGATTTATACAGCATAATGACCACTGATGTCATAATTATCTAATTACATTGATATATTTAAAATCTCTCTCAGTCACACAAAGAAACCACATACATCTGCATCTAAGATACACAACTCTACACACAGTACTTATACATGTATATACACACATACACATTTCAGAAAAGTAAACAAAGTATAGAAAGAGAAGAACACTAGGGGGAAACAAGAATAAGCATTATCAAGGAATCATGTATGATTTCCGGGTTGCAAGCGAGAGCAGATGTCTTTACTGCTTCTCTTGTCTGTTCTACGATTTTTCACATCTTCTACATTGTCAAGTCTTTGAACAAATTCTACAACTACTAAAATGCCTCCAAGAGGAAAAAGAGCTAATAAATCCAAAGTGACCGAGGATGTTGAGCCTGAAGAAGATTCGATTTCAGCGGTGCAAGTAGCTGAGATGTTGAATCAGCAGAAGCTGATGTTCACCACGCTTATGTGCCAACAGCATGATAGTTTCCAAGGCTTTGTGAAACTAATTATGGAGACAAATAACAAGAGATTCGACGACATGACCAAAGAAATGCAGAAGATAAAAACGAGTTTGCAGTTTACCCAGCGAGATGTGGACGCAATTAAAGCGGCCGTGGGGGTGCAGGAAAAAATTGCCGAAGACACTAGGCGGGACGTCTACAAAACCCGTGAGAGTCTAATAACTATTACGTATAAAATGGAGCAACTGGAAGCACAGTCCAAGCAAAAAAACCTGATCTTCAAGGGAATCAAGGAGTCAGCTGGAGAAAGCTGGACGGAAGCGGAGTGTAAGGTGAAGGAGATTTTA
>NW_018127970.1:22317-24679 GCF_001952655.1 Monopterus albus | reverse complement strand
ATGGGGTAGGACTAGATAAGTCTAACTTCTTCCTACTCCGTTCAAGCATGTACTAGGTATAAGCAAATTGATAATGCATTTGTGGATATGTGTGAAATTATGTGTGTTGACATATTGACTGTCTTTACATGTTTGAAAGAATAAATAAAATCAAATCAAATCAAATCAAGGAATTCATTTATCATTGCCAACCTACAGAAGAAATTTAGGGCCACTGTATAAAATGTATTTGAGGTCTGACTTTAAACTTTGATGGTCCTAATCCTCTTCCACAGCCACCAGTTTGAAAATGAAAAATAAATATTTGCATTAACTGCGTATTACAGTCACTGAATCACAAGTAATATACACTCAAGATGTACCGAAAGTACACAGACAGAAAATGTGTCCAACACTCTCAATACCTTTTCCCCTCATCCTTTGAATGAGCACTCTGAGATCAAGCCCTGGATGAATGTTGGTCCACTGTATGAATGTTGCCACCCCCTGGTGTCTTGTGTGAATTATGGCAACTTGACTACTTGGATGAAATAATTGCTGTGTTGGTGTCTTTGGACTCCTTGACTTTCCTTCACCCTTTGTTGTGTTATGAATTGCTTTTCAAATGCATTTCCAGCCTGAGTTCACTGTGAAAACTTTCATACCAAGATGACAATCTACACTATAAATCTAAAGAGACACAGACAATCTGAAGTCTGTGTACCTGACAGCGTCTTTCTCTGTGCGTGAGCTGAGATATCTCTGGACCTGAGTCTGGTTCACTCCGTACAGGGACATCATGAGAAAGACCCCACCAACAGCCAGGGTCCAGAAGGTGTGTCTCTCTGTAGGATCTGGGTTCAAGCTGAACACAAGAGAGAGATGCAGTAGAGAGTTGATAGTTTAACCTTATCGGGAAAATCTTAAGTAGAGATGCATCGATCGATTGGAAATGGCCGGTTTTCAGTTTGGCCTAATGTTTTCTAGTGCTGTTAACAAGACCCTACACTATCCTACACTATATGTTCAAGTCCAGAAGGCAAATTCTGACAACATGTAAATAACTTTCCTTCCTCTTCAATATGATCGGCAATAGAAAGTAAATGGCAGTTTACATACACCACATATAGAACTACAATCTACAGTAAACCAAAGGAAAATCTTCTGAGAATAAAATCAAGGATTAATGTTGGAGTTTGTATAACTAATCTCCACTTTACTAAACTGCAGCATCATGATGCATCTGTGTACACCTTTTGTTGGTAATTCACCTAAAAAGAGTTTGGACTTACTCAAGACCTGAGATGCGGTTTCCCTCCCAGACTTTCCTCCAAACTTCGGCTACTCCCCCAGTCCGCTGCACTCCCACCACGATGACAGCCAGTTGCCCTGCAAACATCACAACAGTCTGAAAGACATCTGTCCAGATGACAGCCTTCAGGCCTCCCTGTCATGAACAGACAAGACACATGGGATTAACTCTGACATTTGCTAAAATATTTTTAACTGAACATGCTTGACACATGTTTGAGTAAACAACCCTACTTTATTACATTGTCTAAAATATCCACCTTTCTACAAGTGATTCATGAGCCATTTTTGTAGGATTATCACCTTTCTGGGATCAAATGTGTATAATTTTCGCTGTGGCGACCCCTAAACTGGAAAAGCCGAAAGTGACTTTCTACAAGGATAAAGTCAGTCCTAAGTTATCAAGAGAGCCATCACATCCTGTTGGACTACCCAAAAACAAAAGAATAGAAATCCAAAGAGGAGAGTGAACCGGCCCTGAATGTGCAACGAGCCAGTGAATTAAGCTGCTTGAAAATGACTCTTAGCAACTCACCAATGTTGTGTACAATGTGCACACTAAGCCAGTGACCAGAATTATTCCCCATAATTCAAATCCAGTAACTGAAAGAAAACACAGGAGCACATTTAATCACATTTACTCAAACTTCATGAGACTGTGAAAAAAAATATGACTATAAATATAAATTTTTGTACCCGCATTTAGTGCAAAAGCAGGAGTATACACACAGACTCCCATATAGATAACCTGTAGGTGAGTACATAAAAGACAAATCAGAGACTGTTGACTGTATAAAGGTAAATAAAGATTCTGAGGCAATAAATACAAGCAGATTTTACATTTTTTTTAGGCTTCGTAGTATGGATGAAGTAACCTGTCCAGTAACTTGGTGGATTATCAGGGTGATAGTGACCTTATTAAAGAAACAGCTCAACACTTTAGGAAATAGATTTATTTGCTCTCTTGCTGAGAGTTAAATGATCAGACTGATGTAACTTTCATATCTGTCCATTAAACATGAAGCTGGAGCCAGTTAGCTTAGCTTATCTTAAAGACTGGGAATAGGGAAAG
>NW_018127970.1:21013-22274 GCF_001952655.1 Monopterus albus | reverse complement strand
TATTAAACCGCAAATTGTTATTTTTATATTTCAATTTCTGTATGAATGAAGAAACAGGATCTAACATATTAATTTGTGAGCATTTTAGATATCTCATGTTACCTTACACATAAAAATGATCCCAACTGGCAGCGTTCTACAGAATTTAAATTTGAAAGAAAAGAGGCACTGTTCTCAGATCAGTACTCGGTAGCTGCAGATAAACCCAAGATGAGGTACTGGAATTGAGTTGAGGGGAAGGTGTTGGATTGGTGCAATGCTACTTTATGTTTTTATCTGTTGCGTTGCCGATGAACCAGTACTGAGTACCATGAGTGTAGATTTCTGCTGGTACGCCTATGATCGCCACAGCGGACTGGAATGAGGCAATAAGTGACAGGGAAACGGGAAGACAGCACATGCTCCTGTCTGCCATCAGGAACTCCTGTGTAGTGCGCTGACGCCCACCAGAGAGAGCATAGTACAGGCCGATGACCATAGAGGCCGTGAGCAAGAAGCCAAATATCACATAGTCTAGAACTGCAAAGTGCTTCTGGTTGGACGGGTCCATTGTAGCTGTCTCCTGGTTGCAGACAGAAATGGTTTCTTTCTCCTGCAGTCACACAGACAGATAGGAAACATCTCCGTCCACACCCATCAGTCAGGAGATTCCAGCTGTCTTGAGAAAAGCCTTGAAGAAATGATTAAATATATCTTAATATGAGTTATTCTATATTTATGTTTGAGATGTTGTAACTTGGATTTTGCCATTTTCTGACAATTCCTTAAAACTATTATCTGATTATCAACATTGCCGCTGATTAATTTTCTGTTGACCAATTGATTAATCAACTTATTATTGCAGTCTTAGATGAATGGCCAAGAAACAAACCTACATACCTTTCCCTGAAATGGTTTTGACAGAGCTCTGTTCCTTCCCAAATCATTCACATAAACTGGCATTGTTGCATGATACGTCCCCCAGTCCGTGATAAGGGCCTCAGTGTAGACAAACCGAGGTCATACAACCTTTGTGTAAACTTTCCCTTGCTTATGCTGATCCAAAAATACTGATGTCTGTGTTGAAAATGGGACATTTAAGGGGAGGTGCTCTGTACTGCACCAAAAGATAAACAGCAGCAACCAATTTCTGTGGGTACTAGGTCACAGACAGTGGAGAGTAAAGGTTTTTAATCTACTTTCAGACAAATGTTTTTCCTCAAAATATGCAGCTACTGGATATTTTGGGGGGGGGGGGGGGGTGTTGTGTCATATTTTCGTT
>NW_018127970.1:16895-20239 GCF_001952655.1 Monopterus albus | reverse complement strand
AGTTGGACAAAAACAAGTCACAAATGTGTAGCATTTTGCTTTGGGAAATAGTAGTTACCCATATTTGCTAGTATGTGACATTTTAAAAACAAAGATTTCCATTGACTGCCCCCTTGCAACTTGCCAGAGCCGAAGGTATCATGAGGAATCAGTTCAACTCAAATCCAAACATACAGTAACAGTACAGTAAGAAATAATGCAGGCATATTAAAACGACTTAATTTGAAGAGCTGCTGCTGTAATTTTAGTTACATTAGCTATAAATAGAACTAATGGACGTAATCCTCTGCTGATTCAAATGTATAAATGCAACTACTTACTGCATCCACTGAGCCTCAAATCTCTGATAACTATTTAACTGAACTGACTATGTGGAAACATGAACATAAACGAAACCTTTGTCAAAACATCATTACACGTAGTGCAGTAATAATATGTAAACATGCATTTAAAAAGAATCACCTCCGCCCGATAGCTGTCATGGGTGTCATGGCACAATGCTATCTACTATGAGACAGCAACTGGAGTATCCAAGTCTGTGGCTGCAGAAAATACAGTGGACTCATTTTATAAACGGTAAACTCTCGTGATTAGTCTTTTCTGCTGTACTCGGAAAATGTTTAACTTACTATCTGGTTAATCTCTCAACCCACGTTCCATGTGCTCACAACCTGTTTTGAATTCACTTCCGGGGTTGTAGCTGGGGGCTGGCCTACAGCAGTGACGTAAGAGCCGCGAAAATCAAAAAATATCAACTTGGAGTGACTAATTCTATCCGAGTAGCTACATTATTCGGCTCAAAATAAACGAAACAACAGGGGAACCATGGATGGAGCGGATTCTAAAGGTAACTTTGTCCGTACTACGATAACTAGCTTACTGAAAATGCTAGCTATCTTTTACAAGGCTTTGTTGTGATGCTGTTAGCTAATGCTATCTTAAGCAAGCAATGCAGCTTTTGAGCCTAATATCGACAACTCTCACCTTTTTATTTTGGAGTTAATAGGAATATTTTATTCTCAGGTGTTCTGAATCAGCTGAGTGTGCTGGAGGTTCGGGCAAGAAGCCGTAATACTCAGCCTCAGCAGCAGTGTTGTGTGAAAGAGCTACGGGCTAAAGCAGAAGCGCTGAAGATCCAGCGAGACCAGCTGGAGGCAGAGGCACAGATACACAAGGTGCCAGGATTCATGGTGACAGAAAAGATTGATTTAAAAGTGAAGGGAGGATGCTTTCAAAAATAATGTCCAGGGAGAACATTATTGCTGAACTGTAGAAAGTACGATTTATGGCAGAACTGTGCAGTGAAATTGCAGTAGGTGTACTGAACAAGTAGGTGCCAAGGCATCGTAGCTATTTCATGTAATAAGATCTGTGTTGTTGAGGCATCTCACTGAGCACTGCTGCCTGTTGGAGCAAACCCATATGTCACCCTGGGTTGCTGGTTACACTGTCCTGCTATAGGTTCTTCACAAACTGAGGATGTCTATGGAAAAACAGTGTCCGCATGAAGAAGAGGAAGCGATGGATGAAGAGTCTGAGAACACACAGCTTTTGCAGCTAATGGCCAGACATACACAACTGAAAGACCTTCTGTATGCTCATCATGTCATTGGTACTGGAGAACACAAATTATTATTATTATTATTATTATTATTGTGTTTTTGCATGTCATTTACCTAGTTATTGTTTAATTAAGATAAGATAATCCTTTATTGACATTGTAACACATACAACGAGAATGACATCAATGCCATCTAAATATAATATATGGATGTCCTAGATATGTGTATTATCAGTCTGTCTTAATCCTCTGTCCTCACCTTCTCTGTTTATCTGTTGATGTTACTAGGTGGGTACGATGTCATAAAGACTCCTCAAAGCAAAGGAGTCTGCATGTCCCTGACGACGGCTTACGAGGGCATTTATTTAGACACCTACAACCTGGAGATAGACCTGAAACACAAGCTGACGATCACCCGTCATAACATCCCACCCTTTATTCCCCTGAAAGACCTGGCTAAACAGAGCAACATGCAGACAAATATAAGAGCTTTTCTGGACACACTCAGCCTGCATCTCAATGCTTTTACTGGTCGCAAGCAGCAGCTGAAGTTTGTTAAGGTGCGAGGCTACTTTTTAATTAATGTCTCACAAAATGTTTCAGAGTAGTTTTCAGTAGTTGTTAAGAGGCTGTGGTGGTACCACCCTCAAATACAAAACAACGAGACTGAGTCAGGTTTTAGCACCTGCCTGGACAGCCTTTAAACAAGTCTCTTTGGGTTTTGGACTGTGTGTCAGACAAAATAAAGAATTAAATACATTTTATGGACCAAAATATTAACTGGGAAAATAATCTGCAGCCTATAAAACATATATGCGCTGCGGTTTCTTTTTGCTATTCTGACAACATACTGTTATGATACTAGTATATCTGGGATAAGCTGACACTGGCCAAATGAACTTAATTTTCTTATACCACAACATTTAAGAAAGTTTAGGCGAAGAAACTCTGTACACTACTGCTTTAAGTTTCTCTCATAGGAAGCAGAACTGTGGTAAAATTAACAGTCTCATAGTAGGATTGCATATTATTTTTCCTCAGAGAATATCACACTGACCCTGTCCTACTGCTTGTTTATAGGAGCAACATCAGTCCATCACAGTGATGGAGAGTAATGTTTTGTGTTCAAGATTGGTGCTGATGTTCACTGTGCCAAGAGGGAAGAATGCGGTACTCTGCAGACTGGACTACACAGACCACACCAGATGTCTTCCCACAGGAGTCCAGTTTGTATGTGAAGGTAGGACTGTTAAAACTAAAAAAGATATGTGTGAGATATACCGATTACCTATAACATTATGACCACTGACAGGTGGAGTGAATAACATTCATTAGCTCATTACAATCAGTGGCGTATATTAGGCAAATTTAAAAATGGTATCACTAATTCATTTTCTAAAATATATGGGTATTATGGACTCACATGTCATTGTAATATTCAATATTTTTATACTTTGGCAGATGAGGAGCTTCTTGATTCTCCAGAGTGGAAGAAGAACTGCAGCCTACTCAAAGAAACACCTGTGCACAAAGCTTTGACAACCATGAAAAAGAATGGGAGTATTGTGTAATTTATTCAGAAGTGAAGCATTGAATGTGTATAAAAAGCAGTGTTTTTACACTTTCATAGAAATGCACATACTCATTGTTTATAATGAAATGCTATCAGTTAAACTTTTTGTGCATTGAGGAATGGTGGTGTCAATAGTGACTCCAAACATTCAGGTGACCCTCTTGTGTAACATTTCCCTCTGAATAAATGTCATCCTCTCCTTTACCTTTC
>NW_018127970.1:14172-16347 GCF_001952655.1 Monopterus albus | reverse complement strand
TTTATCAGAATACAACTAGAAAATATGAGAAATATGTATTCGGAAGGAAATATGTATTAAAAACACATCAGAAAAAATCTACAAACAAACTGGATATTCAAGCTGTTCTAAAGAAATATGAAAGTGTGGAGACCAAGAAAACTGAAAAGATGATATGTTTCTGTCTCTTTGAGAGACTGGAAGAAATCCAGCAAAGACCTGGCTGAGGTGCAATTGCTGACAGTTTGTGAGAAGAAGTGTCAGAGAGAGGGGGAAGAATGAATGCTTGCAGCCTTCAGTGTTCAGTTTTTGGAATAAAGTGTCTGAAGTGTCCAAAAAGAGTGTGCCAGATTGTATTTTTTGCCTCACAGTTTCAAAAGACTGCACTGTATTTCCTTCAAAGAGTTTTACAAACTGGTCCACTCCCCTCTACTGCCAAAGCCCAAACACCAAGTCCTGACATGACATAGGAAAATCTGACAACTCTGACAGCCTGGTGCAAAGTAAACAAAATCACTAAATCATCACTTGCACCATGTACATACACTCCAATTTGGCACAACCCTGATTTCAAACTGCATAATAACCCTATCTATTTCCCAGCATGGCAACACAAAGGAATCACTCGCTTACATCACCTATTTGAAAATAACCAGTTCATATCATTTAATACACTGATCCAGAAGTACGGAGTTCAGAGAGAACAGTTCCTCCAGTACAATCAGCTAAAATCCATAATTAAGTCAAAGATTAGTGTAACCAATAACCCACTACAACCTTCCAAATTAATTGAAGAAATTATGAAAATTACATTCTCCAAGAAAATAATATCCAAGCTACATAAACTTATATCAAATATAGACTCAACAATAACAATACCAAAACTCAAATGGGAAAATGATTCAACTCTCCCCCTTAACTCCCATTTCTGCAACCAGTTCATTCCCTCTGGACAGCAGTGACAGAGAAATTCTCCTCTCCACCATCTTGGGCTGTAGAATCCCTCCTTCTCCATCATTTTGCTTACTCTGTAATATCATAGAAATCGACCACCTACCAAATAAATATAAAAACCCACTCCTCATTTCTCTAGCTGCTGCCAAGAAAACAATCTTTCAAAACTGGAAATCAAAAAAATCAATACACATAAACCACTGCACCAACCTTCTGACAGAATACACCACATTAGAGAAAATGACATCCACTCACAAGAATAGTTTATCAGCTTTTTATAACATGGAACCATTTTTAACACATTTCAACTTGAACCAAACACCTGGGGCTGAGGCCTAGTTAAACACTCTACTGTACATCCTTTTGTAATGTCATGTAACTGTTGTCTTGTCTCCCATGTTTGGTATTGTTTTGTTAATGTGTTACTTTGTTTCAATTAAAAAAAAAAAATCTGGGTTATTACCTACTGGAGCTAGTAGACAAAAGTGTTTCTTGAATTGAAAGTACATTTTTATCTTGTTCCATGTGTCCAGAGTATTTGAGACTATAAAACTGTTTAGACTTTCTAACTTCTAGCTGCTTTATAGCTGATAAACAGAACATCTTTTAAATTCAGCTGACCACAGATCAGGGCTTCTATATGTATCCACAGATTGTCCATGCTTAGTTTCACCCATTTATACATACAGTATATCTTAGCTGTGCAGTCCAGTGATTAAAAACACATGTGGGACCCCTAGTCCTCCTTGTTCTTTCATGCATGCAGTTTACCAATTTTCATACTAACCTCCCGGCATCACCATAACAACACTGTGAATACTTGTGAAAGTTGCATTTGAAATAGAGTTAGGAAACATCTGTAATGGATATAATATTCTTGGCTTTTACTGGGTCGAGGTAGGCCACCAGTCCCTTCGTGCGTTTTTCTGGTGCCACTTGTATTATATTAAGGAGTCTTCTAACATTGTTGAAGGCAAAACCAGTCTGCTCTGGTTTCACTAGAATGGTTATAAAAGGTTCTAGCTCCATGCAAAAATCTTGGCCAAAATCTTTGTATCTGCATTGATAAGTGATACTGATCTATATGATGCTGGATCTTCTGGATCCTGATCTTTTTTCAGAATTAGGCTAATATAGGCTGTTGAAAAAGATTCGGGTAAATAGTGCCCTGAGTTTTATTTATTTATTGTCTAACTACTTTGGATAAATATGTTTTAACGGTTTTCTGACATGAGAGTGTGC
>NW_018127970.1:11436-13185 GCF_001952655.1 Monopterus albus | reverse complement strand
ATGGCATTAGTCATGTTGTCTGATGGCAGGATGACTCTACAATTGGGTGGCTGTGGCCTGGCGCCGGAGCCACGAGTGACGACTCTCCCGATACCGACCCACAAAACCATAAACAGACCCGCCACCAGACCCCCCACTGCTCCCTGGTAACAGCAGGAAAATAGGTGGGATGATAACTGATGTAAGAACACAACTTACCTGGATGGACAATGGACACGGTTTCTTTAACTACATTCTTTTTGTTGCAATTAGGAATACATGTTATTGTAAAACTGAATGACAGACAACTCATTTCTTTTAAGTACTGGGGTGTTGCTCCCACAAAGGGTTCCAAATAAATGTGTGGGTTTACAAAACGTTTCAAGGCATAATCTGACGTTCACATGTACAGAATCAAAGACTGGAGAAGAAGCAAACTGTCAATCATAAAACACTTTTTCATCCAAATTTAGCCAACATTTTAACAGAATTTCAAGACAGTCTGCAAAAGAAAATGAAAATGAATGCTCCCATGTTATGCAAATATTAGAAGAAGAAGAAGCTTCATTTTATTGTCATTGTAACACGTAAAATGACAACTGAGCTGTCAATTGATCACCACTTGGTGGTGAGTTGGATTTGAAGGCGAGGTGAAAAGCTGGACAGACCTGGCAGGCCCAAGCGTATAGTGAGGGTCTGCTGGGAACGTCTGGTGGAAGCCCCAGTCAGAGAGGTCTTCAACTCCTACCTCTGACAGAGCTTCAAAGAGGTGCCGAGGTAGACTGGGGACATTGAGTCCAAATGGACTATGTTCCACACCTCCGCTGTCAGTGCAGCTGCTGGGAGCTGTGGCCGTAAGGTCTTCGGTGCCTGTTGCAGCGGCAATTCCCGAACACAGTGGTGGACACTGCAAGTAAGGGATGCCGTCAAGCTGAAGAAGGAGCTCTATCGGCCCTGGTTGGCTCATGGGACTCCTGAAGCAGCTGGCAGGTACTGACAGGCCAAGCGGGACGCAGTCCTGGCAGTCACTATGGCAAAAACTCGGGCCTGGGAGGAGTTTGGTGAGGCCATGGAGAAGACTTTCGGTTGGCTTCAAAGAGATTCTGGAGAACTGTCCGGAGGCTCAGGAGGGGAAGCAGTGTTCTGCTAACACTGTTTACAATGGAGGTGGTGTGCTGCTGACCTCAACTGAGGATGTCGTTGGCCGGTGGAAGGAGCACTTTGAAGATCTCCTCAATCCCTCCGACACGCCTTCCGTAAAGGAAACCAGGGCTGGGGACTCGGAAGGGGACTTGTCCGTTACCCTGGCTGAAGTTGCCGAGGTAGTTAAGGAACTCCTCGGTGGCAAGGCCCTGGGGGTGGATAAAGTCCACCCTGAGTTTCTCAAGTCTATGGATGTTGTGGGGCTGTCTTGGATGACATGCCTCTGCAGCATTGTGTGGAGTTCGGGGATGGTGCCTCTGCACTGGCAGACCAGAGTGGTGGTCCCCCTTCTTAAAAAGGGGGACCGGAGAGTGTGTTCCAACTATAGGGGGATCACACTTTTCAGCCTCCCTGGGAAAGTCTATGCCAGGGTACTGGAGAGGAGAATCTGGCCAATAGTCGAACCTCGAATTCAGGAGGAACAGTGCAGTTTTTGCCTCAGCCGTGGAACACTGGACCAGCTCTATACCCTCACTAGGGTGTTGGAAGGTTCGCTTGGTCCGCATTGCCGACAGTAAGTCAGACCTGTTTCCGGTGCATGTTGGACTCCGCCAAGGCTGCCGCTTC
>NW_018127970.1:7328-10791 GCF_001952655.1 Monopterus albus | reverse complement strand
GCGGGACAGGTTGTCCCAGGAAGCAGGGACTGCCGTGGGGTAGAGAAGTCTCAGCGGCAGCAGAGCAGGTCAGAGGCAGTCGAGGAGAAAGGCTTGTGTTACAGCATGAAGACAGGAGCAAGTGCCGAAGCTTGGCCAGCCCGGGCACTTAATACAAATCTCCGGAGAAAAACTCAGAACGGGAGGGCGGAGCCCGCAGTGTAACAGATGTTCCTACCCTCACCTATGGCCATGAACTCTGGATCATGTCCAAAAGAATGAGATCGCAGATACAAGCAGCAGAAATGAGTTTCCTCCGGAGAGTGGCTGGGCGCACCCTTAGGGATAGGGTGCAGAGCTCAGTCACCCGCAAGGAGTTCGGAGTAGAGCCGCTGCTCCTCCATGTTGAGTGGAACCAGTTGAGGTGGCTCGGGCACCTGTTTAGGATGCCCACTGGACGCCTCCCTGGGGAGGTATTCGGGGCTTGTTCCTCCGGGAGAAGGCCTCAGGGTAGACCCAGAGCACGTTGGAGAGACTATTTCTCCTGGCTGGCCTGGGAATGCCTTGGGGTTCCTCCTGAGGAGCTAGAGGAGGTGTGTGGGGAGAGGAAAGTCTGGGAGGCTCTACTCAGGCTACTGCCCCTGCGACCCGGTCTCGGATAAAGTGGACGACGATGGACGGATGGATGTAACACGTACAATGAAAATTGGTTTGGAGCAGAGGGCCATGGGCCGTTGTGTGCATACGCGCCGCCATCGCAGGCAACTTGGGGAGTGCAGTGTCTTGCCCAAAAACACTTCAACATGTGGACTGCAGGCACCGAGATTTGAATCTTCAACCTTCCGTTTTGGAGACGACTGCTCTAACCACGTAAACAGTTGGTTTACACTTTTTCAAGCAGATGTTATAAAACCACAGAAAAATTAGTTGTGAAAGAAAAGAAAAAAGAACCAGAGAGTAGTAAATCATTCGCTCATTTCTTATTTCCATACAGCTGACCAGTGTGAAATGCTTGTGAATGTGCCAGAAAGGTTTCAGAACATTACAGAATTAGTTTAGTTAGTGACATCCCTGGCATCACCTTGTATTGCAATCACAGATGCATTTGCAATTTTCCTGACAAATGCATAGGCTGGGGACCATGAGATCAAATACGACTGAGCTCACTGATGAGGCTCAACTTACAGTGGAGTTGGCCCAGGGGAAGAACATCCCGAGACAAAACAGACCAAGAACAGGACCACCAACCATCCCGAAGCCTTTCCAAGTCACCTGGAGTTCAAACATATTATCATTCAGTGCAGACCTGGTGAGAACTGTTTGTTACTGTTCCTCGTGCAACCTGTGAACTTACTTGTAGAACTGAATCCCCCGTTAGGTGAATGAGATAGGCCATGGCCAGACACAGCAGCCCATAGGACATAGCTTAATGAGAAGACACAAGCTGAAACCTTAAAACAAATGTGTTGTTATTATGCAGTTACGTAACATGCATTGCTGAAGTTAAAGCTTCTGGGAGCAAACCTAAGGCTTTAGACAGGAGGGTTGCTCTTGCTTCTGCCATGGCTGGGAAATGTGGTTTGATAAGGTCCTCCATTGTCACAGTGGCCAAAGAGTTAAAAGCAGAGGAGACGGTGCTGCACAGGAAAAGCAAGAAATCATACATATCACTGACACCACCTTTAAAATACTTCAACTCATTCTAGTCTAATCAAAATGTAATGACTATAACTTCTGTTCCCTGAAGGAGAGGAACGAGGTACAACACATACTGTATGGGATATCACAACCCACACGTGTCCTGGCTGAAGACACCTCTGTTCATTCTTTAAGGCTGACAACTTGTGGTGACCTAAGTGTGGCCCCGCCTGCACTTATAAACCACTGTCACCACTGTTGTCCCCCAGTTCAATGACCACTCTTCGCCAAGCTCAGATGTGAAGTGGGGCAACAATGTGTCGCACCTTGTTCCTCTCCTTCAGGGAACAGAAATTATAGTCATAACATTTTGTTCCCTTTCAGTTGATTCACTCAGTACAACACATATTGTATGGGACATATATTCACAGCCCACAGAACAGCCATCAAACCCAAAGGCAACAACCCCAACACTCTAGTGCATCGTGGACCCAGCAGAGACGACAGAAGGAGCCACCGCTGTTACATTCAGATGTTAAAACTGGAGAAAAGTATGTTAGGACTCATAGGGTTCATGTTAGGTATAATTACAAACTAAAAACAACACTGTACCTGAGAGCTGCACTGAACAAACATGCAACAAACAGTCCAGGAAGTCCAGGCAGGCCTTCCAGCATATCCATCACAAAGTATATCACCATCTGTGGAAAACACAGTTAGCAGTTTGGTTTGCATAAGATTCACCAGAACAAAATACAAATCGGCACATTGAAGGTCCCAGTGACGTCATATTTACACAATTTGCTGGAAGCAGATATTATAAAACATGTAAATACCCATGCTGCTGTCGTTTGCCTGTTATGAACCCGGGAAGGTTCTTTATAAACACCTGCATAAACCTAATGTTAGATATTAACTGTGTAAGACATTGCAACTTCAGGCATTAACACTTCACTGTGCACACAAGAATATATATATTGAAGAAAACACTAGTATCTTTATACACTATATGAAATATTGATGTTCCTGTATGATTGCAGCACAAACACTGTTTGGAAATTCTTATCTTAATATGACACTGTTTTTGGAAATAAAAGTGTGGCCTTCATTTGGTCATAGTATACATACATGATTACATGCTGTGGAATATTAGACTGTTTGAAGACACTGTAACTGAAGCACCAGTCTTCACTTAAATGGAATGTAACTTTCACTGAGTTTGAAGTATGAGCACTGTTTCATGTAATTGAACTAAACAAGAATGTAACCTTTAACCATGTTTTAATTAACTACAATGTGTATCCACTCTAAACACTGTGATGTGCTCATGAGAGTGATGCTCAGCACTGCTTCACATGGAGGGAGTCACAGCAAGGAGCAGAATGATTGAAATCAGTGGACATAAGATGTCTGGCTACACTCCACTGTTTTACATTTAATGAACTGATAAGGACAAGTTTTAACTTTCTCAGCATTACTGAGTGTTCATGTAATCATTATGTGTATGTGTGCCTTTGATCACAGAAAAAGTACCTTGGTTTTAGGGAGGAAGGTTTAACTGTCATGAGAGAAGTATTGTGTATGGTGGGATAGAAACTTTGGTTGGGTGCTGATTGATCTCAGCTGCATCCTAAGGAATGTAAGTAGGCGGGAAGAATAGTATATAATACAATGTTAGAAAGATCAGAGATCAGATCATTTTGGCTGTTGCTGTGATCTCCAGATGCGCATCTGTGAATAAAAGGTAATTATTAATTAAGTGCACTTTGGTATTTTGTGGTGTATTGTGACTGAATATTTTTTCCATCATCTGAAACCCGATGAGGAAGTGGCAGACTTCCGACAC
>NW_018127970.1:0-137 GCF_001952655.1 Monopterus albus | reverse complement strand
ATATTCAAGCTGTTCAAAACAAATTTGAAGACTGCACTGTATTTCCTTCAGAGTTTTACAAACTGGTCCACTCTCCTCTACTGCCAAAGCCCAAACACCAATCCTGACATGACTGAAGAAAATCTGGGTTATTACCT
>NW_018127969.1:1654633-1662256 GCF_001952655.1 Monopterus albus | reverse complement strand
GCTCTGTCCAAAGGTAACAAAATCCACTGAACAGACACCTCTAAAGCTCACTAATTAGGATATTGTATATTATTTTTATTTAATTGCTACAAATACCAAAATATTAAAATGACAAGTTGTGGTTATATGGGTGGTTATATGCTGGGCTCATTGACAGGTGCAGTGATTTACTGGAGCCTTGTCAGGCAGCCAGTGAAGACTTCAGAAACTGGGTTAAAATGCTTTTTGTCAGTTATAATTGATTAAACTTCACTGGGAAATGGCTCTGAAGTGTCTGTTGGGTGGTCCTTTACACTGTGCAGTAGGCCTATGTTGTGCCCATGGTGCACACTTTACCACATGTAAATTAAGTCACATCACTTTTACAGTTGCCTTCTTCAGTCACACAATCAATGTGCAACTACATTCAGTTGAAGGCTGTTGTTTTACATGATCCTACAGTAAAATATTTTCTTTATTTTCTTGTCTTTGTGTCTTTTTCTCTTTCACTCTGATTGTGTGTGATACCTAATAGTCATGCATGCCAGCAGCAGCAGCGGGAATCATGGCTCAGTAGTAGAGTTCAGTTTGTTGTGTGTGTTTTCCAGGAAGGTGCCTACTCGGAAGCCTTCAGCTGTGCACTCTGCTGCTTTATACCTCACAAGAAAGATGGATGATGTGAACATTTTTTCTTGGAAACAAGGTTCAGAGCTGAATGGCAGTTTTCAAGTGGTCATTATCTCTGTACATGGGAACTGTAGCATGGGTGATGATGAACCTTGTTATATTACCGCGAAGAAAATTACCATTGTGGTGGAAATGATTGATTTGTTTTTCAGGAAATTAACTGAGTCATGGCAGAAGTCAGTATGTCTTCAAAATGTCAAGACATAATTAGTGGCTGAAAAAGTTTTGTTCAGGGCACGCTGGGGAACCTGGAGAGAGAACGAGAGGAATACATACAATAAAACTAGGTGAAGAGAGTAGATGCATAGATTAAAAACAAGAACAGACAATGACATCAGTGTCTATATAAGTCAAAATGTGGTCAGTTGTAAACAATTAATAAATATTGAATTGATAAAAGTTATTTTAAATTCATAGACATTATGAAATAAATCATTTGAATCAGGCATTAATATGCTAAATGACCGCCATGCTAATTATTGTGAAATGCTTCATTCTGCATTATTTTGACAGTAGACTAACAGATTATTGCAGACCAAACTTTCACTAATTCCAGCAGTCAGCAGTTTTTATTTAAATCTGCATCTTATTTTTAAATCTGCACAGTGTGTGTGTGTGTGTGTATGTGTGTGTGTGTGTGTGTGTTGTGTGCTGACAAAGCTCAGTGAAGCTGCTGGCTGCAGCCTGTCTGTTACTGCGGGCAATGAAACACAAAACCTTTCTTGGAAGCAGATTCCTGGAATCACCATGGGTCCAAACTGACCTGAGCTGTTTTCTGCCCTGCAGTTGAATAAAGAGCGCCCACACTCCACCTCTGTGTCAGTTCTGCCTGTAACAGACTAGCAGTGACACACACAACTATTTTCTCTCATTTTATAAGGAATCTTTATTTTTGCTGTCATCAGAGGCTAAATTAGTTTATGATAAGTATTTATTTACTGCAAGAATTTTTCAAACTGGTTCCAGTCCTTATGATTTTGCTTGATTTAAGGTAAGATTGTTTCAAATGCAAACTTTGGCATTAGGACATTTGATTATAAGTGTGTACGCTGCAGTACAGCTCAAATTATTCTATCAAAATTAGCAGTATTTCTTTTATTGTTTTTTTAAATTAATTGTTTTTTATGGAAGCACGTGTACTATAAATGTGTTCAGGTATACAATAGGCTATGTATATGTATGCAACAGGCTAGGCAATTCCTTTCACTTCACTTTAATTATTATTGTGTAATCAGTGACTGTTATGGTTGACAGGAAGAGTCATGGGGGATCTTATGTTTGGCGTAAAAGCAACACAGCTCATCACCCTGAACACACCATCCCCACTGTCAAACATGGTGGTGGCAGCATCCTGGTTTGGGCCTGCTTTTCTTCAGCAGGGACAGGGAAGATGGTTAAAATTGATGGGAAGATGGATGGAGCCAAATACAGGACCATTCTGGAAGGAAACCTGATGGTGTCTGCAAAAGACCTGAGACTGGGACGGAGATTTGTCTTCCAACAAGACAATGATCCAAAACATAAAGCAAAATCTACATTGGAATGGTTCACAAATAAACATATCCAGGTGTTAGAATGGCCAAGTCAAAGTCCAGACCTGAATCCAATCGAGAATCTGTGGGAAGAACTGAAAACTGCTGTTCACAAACGCTCTCTATCCAACCTCACTGAGCTCGAGCTGTTTTGCAAGGCGGAATGGGCAAAAATTTCAGTCTCTTGATGTGCAAAACTGATAGAGACATACCCCAAGTGACTTACAGCTGTAATCGCAGCAAAAGGTGGCGCTACAAAGTATTAACTTAAGGGGGCTGAATAATTTTGCACGGCCAATTTTTCAGTTTTTTATTTGTTAAAAACGTTTGAAATATCCAATAAATTTCGTTCCACTTCATGATTGTGTCCCACTTGTTGTTGATTCTTCACAAAAAATTACAGTTTTATATCTTTATGTTTGAAGCCTGAAATGTGGCAAAAGGTCGCAAAGTTCAAGGGGGCCGAATACTTTCGCAAGGCACTGTACATATATTTGTTAAGCAAAATCTGTTTTAGTCTACTATTTTCTTGTGAGTAAAATGAAGCATAAATTGCATAGCAATCATGCCTCACATACCTCATATACAAATTATTGTTTTGTTAATGCCTCAGCATGAACATTACCTTGACATGTCTGCTGTTGTCAGAAATGGTTGTCTGCACAGTGACCACTCTTCATAATGAGCAGCGAGGAGGTTCATGCTGCCCACGATCCTCTCTGCCCTGGGACCCAGCAGAGGACCTCCGCTGCATCACCACCACCTTCCAGTATCTACAGACCTCAGGTACACCAGCAGCTCGCTCATTTTAACTTCACAAAAATGAGGCATCTAGCTGTTTGCACCAACTTTGCTACCCATATATACATTTACTCATTTTTTACAACTTGTCTTGATGCTGTAACACCTGTTCATATTTGTACTTTTCCACTTCCTGTACAGTCATGCTGTTCTTATGTATACATTTGTTGATTAAGCCCATTAAATTTTTATTCTATGCATACTGTTTGGGTAAAATCTGAGACAAATGTTCTTTTCATTGTGATAGTCAAAGTTGTTCTGTTTCTGATTATTGAGGGTCATATGTAAGAAGAAATTAGAGTGAGTTTCCTTGGCAGGAATCAAACCCAACCCAAAGGCAATTCAAATGGTTATATTCACCAGGCATAAATGTAGCTGTAGTTACATTACATACACATTTACTGTCGTGCATGCAAAACATATGTAGTGCTTATAAAATATGATGCTTTGTTTTAAATTAAACTACCCAACAGTATGTACAAGTAAAGCAGAAATGATTTGTTAATCTATAAGACTGAGAAAATGTATAGATAACTATCTTGATAATTGTTTTTCACTCCAAAACAAAGCCTGACTCTGTCCAACACTCTGCTAGAGGCAACGGAGTCCCTCTAAAGCTCATGTACCCCCTACACAAACCACAGGCCTTCCCTTCTTTGCAGCACCTGGCACGCCTCACCATCAACAGACACATGAAACATCTGGACCAGCTGCCACTCCCACAGCGTCTGCTGCACTATCTGCAGGACTACCCTTTCCATATCTGAGGGTCTCTGTCCCTCTGACACGTGACACAGAGACAGGAACAGGTCACATTCCAGGACCAGAAACTGTGAACCTGGGACAGTCTGACACCCCAGAGACTGGACAAAAGGAAGAATGTAATGGTTTAGGTACATTAAACCTCAGTGTGACCTCACCACTCATGTGTGAGCTCAGTCTTACTACAGAATTACATTTTTTAAATCTTTTGCAGCTATTGTAAATTCATTTTATTTCTACAATACCAATATGTAAGTTCCTCATTTACTACCAGTAAGGAGAGATTGAATGTTTTGCATGTTGTTCGACCAGTGCTCCCCAATGTTTTCTACAGAGCAGCCAAAATTAATCAATAATAAATCAATGAAAAAACAACTACTGTTTGAGATGTTCCAGCAGATAATTTGTGTTTCATCGTAGTGGTGTTAAATTTGTGAAGAGGTATCCTGAAAAGCAAAAAAATCCAGCAACACTCGCAGTGTTTTGAGCAACTTTATTAATAAGACCAACATGTTTCGGCATAAAGCCTTCGTCAGAGTTTTTTTTTTTTTAATATTTGTGTTATTTCTAGAGCTCAATTGTTGTGTGCCTTTGGCAGACCCTGTCGAAGGCTTTATGCCGAAACAAGTTGGTCTTTTTTTTTTAAAGTTGCTCAAAATACTACAATTGTTGCTGGACTTTTTTTTCCAGTTAGTTTTTTTTTAATCTGTGCACCTTGACAGTGGGTGAAGTTGTGCCAGAACTTTCTGTTGTAAAGAGGTATGTTGACTCACTCTTCATGAAATCAGTGAACCTGATGAACCCATGGCTAAGGTAACAGTGAGCTAACAGCTTTGTTCACTGCTCAGTGTCACTGTAGTGACTTTCTTCATTTTGCAAGTCTGGGTTTTTATCGGAAGTGATCAAATCCAATCACAGTATCATTTTAATATCTGAAGGTACATTGATGAGAGATGTTTTACCAATATGAGTGTGGACAGATAGAGATCAGGCTGACACTACATGACATGCAGACTGGAGGCTGACATCAATCCATTTTAAGAGATCAAATAGACCGAGTATTGTGCATATGTCATACTTATTTTATGTACAGTATCATCTTCTAAAATCAGATATCTTCCATATGAAGATGTAAAACACACCCTCTTAAGCGTTGCCAGTGGACCTCAAAGGCTGGTTGCGGAAAACTGCTGTCAGCTGTTAATGGATGTCTGTTTACACACAGTTTTTTCTCAGAAGATGATACACGCCTGTGGATTTCAGAGAAGTTAACCTCAGAAATGTTTTATCTTTTTGAAGTGCTTTTTTTCCCTTTATGCTGTTGAATGACTGGTCTCGTAAATGCACAGATGAATATGAGGTACTGTATTAGTGTTGCTGTTTTCATGGAAATACGCCTGAGTCGGTTTCCATGAGGTGGAGTTGAGCCTCTGAGAAAGCCTCTTATCAGGATTAGAGTAAAAGCTGCAGTTATTAATACACTGCTGCACCAACTGAAACCAGACGGCTGCTCCCTGTCTGTCTTTGCCTCAATATATCAGTGTGAAATGATCCATTTCATTTAAATTATTACCATCTCTATTACAGTCATGAAGCTTCTATGTTTCGACCAACTGTGTATACAGTAAGTAATTTACAAGATTGTGGTCTCTCTCGTGTAGATGTGCAGTGTTGGAGAAGTTCTCAGATCAGAGTAAAAGCACAATATTTCCCTCTGAAGTGTTGTGGATACATAAAAAGAACCATAAAATATGAATATTAAAGTACAAGTACATCATATGGATGGATTACATAACAGTCATAGTTGGCAACTGCCCTCTGGGGACCCAGACCCATAGGGGCCTGGCAATCCACCGGTTCACAGCATTTAAACTGGTTTGTAACACTAAAGTACATCATACTGTGTTGTATTGGAAGTATAAGAACATGCACATGAATTGCAAGATGAAGGTGAGTCCTGCTTTACGTCTTTAGGCTTTGTGTTAAAATCTATTTTAAGACCTAATTAATTTTAGCCTTTTCACAGAAGATGTTTTGAAAGCACAGCATAGAAGGAAAAGCAGAGGTATAATTAAATATATTAATGATGGATGAATTCTGTTAAACTGCTTTACGTTCATTCCTGGTATTATTCATGCTAGCTTCCTGTCACACTGTCAAGACTTAGAAGCCACAGTTATTAGTAACACCTGTGCTCTATGACAAGTTAAAATATAGTGAGTTACATTCCCCCAATGATACAGTAGTACTTGAATGCAAATCTGAGGTTTTTAATACATTACTTGAGTATTTTTCACTACATTTCAGAAGGAAATATTGTACTTTCTTCACAGCTGTAGTTACATTACATACACATTTACTGTCGTGCATGCAAAACATATGTAGTGCTTATAAAATATGATGCTTTGTTGTAAATTAAACTACCCAACAGTATGTACAAGTAAAGCAGAAATGATTTGTTAATCTACAAGACTGAGAAAATGTATAAATAACTATCTTGATAATTGTTTAAGTCATTTCTCCCTGCAAGTATGCTTATATTAATGTTTCAGCATCTAAAATAGGAGGATTTGCTTCTTTTCTTCATGGTTATTTAAATATTTCTGATTATATTTGAATAGGATTGGACTGTTGGTAGTGCTAAATGTATTGCATGTGTGAGGTGTAATTGTTAACGTTGGTATAGTACTGTATTGTTATCCTCTCCCCACCCCCAGCCAGTCACTTCCCTCCTGTTAATCCTCCAGAAGCAGCAGCGGAGTCCGAGTGAAACGACGGAGGCCAACAAAGCCTTACCTGGAGATCATTTGGATAGATTTTAAACCAATCGCTAGGTAAGAATGTAACATATATACGAAGAGCGGAGTTATAGTTTTTTATCAGTATGTTTTATTTACAACACTGATATATTAGCCTATGTTTTTTCCGACATTCTGCCAGCTAGCTAACCCACTGATAGTCTTGACTTCCGTTAGGCTAAGCTAAGACTGGGGAGTTAGCTAACAGTACCGGTTTATGATTGTTGAAAAAAGTGTGGTTTGACTGAGAGGTTTGAAGGACCCACGAATACTACAAATGTATAAGATAAATTTTAACATGCATATCGTTCATGTGTCTTGCACCACTTTTGAATAATACCTTAATGAAATGAACTCGTCGCTCTACGGCTAACGCTAGCTGGTTAGCTAGAGAAGCTAGCGTAAAGTCATCTGTAAACAGAGCATCCTCCCTGTTAGCCAAAATCTAGGTCAGCCAGGGGCCTATTTCAAGAAGGTGGTTTTGTCGAAACTCAGAGTTTGTTAACCCCGAAATGAGGGAAACTCGGAGTTTTCGGTTTCAGAAACGGAAGTAACTTAAACCCGTGAAAGCGGGGTAAGTTAAACCCGTTTCACAAAGAGAGGTAATCTAAACTCAGAGTCAGTTACTATGGCAACTTACTCTGTGAACCTAACCTGCTGGGGAGCAGGTTTTGTTCGGGAAACTCAGTTTCCTCCGGGTCTCCGCCCCTTTTTAAAGTGAAAGGTGTTTAATACAGTGCCTTGCGAAAGTATTCGGCCCCCTTGAACTTTGCGACCTTTTGCCACATTTCAGGCTTCAAACATAAAGATATAAAACTGTAATTTTTTGTGAAGAATCAACAACAAGTGGGACACAATCATGAAGTGGAATGAAATTTATTGGATATTTCAAACTTTTTTAACAAATAAAAAACTGAAAAATTGGGCGTGCAAAATTATTCAGCCCCTTTACTTTCAGTGCAGCAAACTCTCTCCAGAAGTTCAGTGAGGATCTCTGAATGATCCAATGTTGACCTAAATGACTAATGATGATAAATAGAATCCACCTGTGTGTAATCAAGTCT
>NW_018127969.1:1649560-1653014 GCF_001952655.1 Monopterus albus | reverse complement strand
CTTTGTGGCGGGTCGAGTTAGCGCTCTGGGATACAGCCGGTCAAGAAGACTATGACAGACTACGTCCGCTCTCTTATCCAGACACTGATGTCATTCTCATGCGCTTCTCCATTGACAGCCCTGACAGTCTTGGTAAGTGACAACAGATGTTCTGACATGTGTGCCAGTGTTTAAGACACATTACATGTTGTAGAAATAGGCCAGAGCAGATAGAGATTTTAAGATGGCTCTAATAACTTCGTGTAGACAGTCAGCCGTGCACCAGAAAGCTGAACAGGCATAACTGCTGAATGATGGTGAAGCATGTTAGCGTTGTCCTACTCTGGTGATTATATGCCACCACGTTTCTCTGTTTGCTCACCCCTGTACATTTATGTTTACTGTACACAGTTACCAATGCATTTATCCAAGGATTTAGTTAATGAGGAATTTGTGCAACATGCTTCATCAGAGCATATTATTTTGCCTACACATGCTCTACGGAGCAGTACCTTGTTGGACAGAAAATTAACCAACAGCTATTTTGGTAATTGCTTTGTTGTTTTTTTCTAGCAAAAATGTTAGTTTGGATGGTTCCATGCTTTCAAATGTGAGAATTTTCAGTTTTTTGAGGTCTTACCTCTAGATTTTGTACTGTTGGTAGATAAAACTAATTTCATAACATCACCTTGAGCTGAAGGAAAAGATGTGATTGTTTACAGAAGATGTTGGTTGGGAAAAGAGGCTACATACTAATTGTTAATGAAAGAAGTTGTTATTCTGATCTTGTCTTTCCCCTCATTCAGAGAACATCCCTGAGAAGTGGACCCCCGAGGTGAAACACTTCTGCCCTAATGTTCCCATTATACTGGTGGGAAATAAAAAGGACCTGCGCAATGATGAGCACACCCGAAGGGAGCTTGCCAAAATGAAGCAGGTAAAAATTTAAAACACAAACACATTTATACTCTTACTAATGAATGCACATCATCTAACACTTCTCTTGACCTTTTCTTAAGGAACCTGTGAAACCAGAGGATGGCCGGGACATGGCTAACAGGATCAGTGCCTTTGGATACATGGAGTGCTCTGCAAAAACAAAGGATGGTGTGAGGGAAGTTTTTGAAATGGCCACCAGGGCGGCACTACAGGCCAGGCGGGGAAAGAAGAGCAATAAATGTGTCCTACTGTAAACGGGGGCATGAGGACTGCTTCCTACAGGGGGTGGGGGGTTTAAACCTACCCCCCAAACACACCCACGAAAAGACTGTTCTCTCCAGTGCAAACTCAAAAGCACTTAGCAGATGCAGTATGATGGGCACTGTGGACTAACACAAGCCGCTCTTTGGTTATCTCAACTATAGCCTGACAGATACAGGATGTTTGAGGCTGATATCTCTTTTTGAAAGTAATCTACACTGTTAAATAGACCAAACATTTTTGATGAGGATCCCTTATATTGGTTAATAAAAAAATCATTCAGTCTTAGGAAAATTAACAGTTTTGATCATTGATTTTTCACACAAAAATTCCATTATTAATTCTAGATTACTTCCTTCGTCAGTATCACTGCTAATACCGTCACATCGCAAAGAATCGGTATCAGCAGTGATTTCCTTTTGTACTTTAATATGAGAAATTTATGCCCAGTGTAAAATATGTTAATCCATTTGAACACTGATGGTGGAATAAACCTTTAACAGGAAAACATTTATTATCAAAGAATGTCTGTTTAACCCAAGAGAGAAAGTCCTGTCCAGTCTGACCCTTTCTGTGCAACAGCCAGCTGCAGTGTCCTGCCATCAGAAACTGTCGTGATAGTCATCAGTTTACTAGTCACTCCTTTTTCTTGGCTAGAAGTCCCGGACGGGTGAGAAACCATGGAAGCAGAGCCAGTGCTCCCAGACCCGCTGCCACTAACGGTCGATAAAATAGCCAACCTATTCCAATGGTGAGAAGAGACAGAGAGCAGGAGACGCACAAAGCGAAGATCTTCAGCCCCACTGACACCAGCTGTCGCAGAATAGGAACCCAATCCACTGCAGGCACAAAATAAACAGGCAATATGATTGATGTGCCGGGATGAATAAGTCCATGCATTGTGTGGCAGCAAGTGTTTACCCAGTGTGTAGATGATCCGCGTCATCAGCTGTATACTAAGGAACATGAGGGCCCAGCCTGCAGCCCTGAGTCCCCATGTCTTCATGTTGTTGTGTTGGTGTTCCCTCGCAAAAACCTCCTACATATACAAAACAACTGTCTTAATTAGTGGAACAAAGACCATGTAGAAAATACCCTTTAACCAGACACACAAGGATATAGATATTACAAACTACTTTTTTTCCATTAAACAAATTAAATTACCAAAAAGAGCAGTGTGCAATAAAATGAACAAAATCTACACTGACCTCTGCAGAGAGCTCCTCCAGGTACAGGATCTCCAGTGTGTCTCCTGATTTGGTTTTAAAAGGCATCAGCTGCTCCCCCCTCTGCATGGCCACAATACTGACCTGAAAAACAGTTCAACACTTCTCAATTCCACCAGCAACGGAAAAGGAAGGAACTAAAAGTTTCAATTAGGACTGAAATAATGACTAGGGATATAATGATACCCAAAACTCATGGTACATTTTCAAAAAAGTAAATAAAAAAAATAAATAAATCTACAATACGATATTTATCATGATAACAAAAAAAAAAGAACTAATGCAAAATGTATCCAGGACCATCTCTGTCCTAAACGGGGCTAGTACTACCTTCGTTCGACAGTATTGTCGTGCCATTTTATAGGCAATCATGAAAAAAACTGGCAGAATAAAACTGAAAATGATCATTAGTTGCAGCTATAGTTTCAATATTTCAAAAGTAGTTTTATTATTAAAGCCAGCGCTTTAAAATTTAGTCAATAATGTCAGAAAATGACCTTGACAAAAAAGCTAAAACAGTATCTGCGAAAAAAACAAAACAATTGAAATGACTGCTAATCAAACAGCCTGAGCAGACTCTTCTCAGCCCTAGTTCATTTATTGTGGACTGATTTTGATGCCTCATATGAAGGATCAAATTATTTTAATCTATAGTTCTAAATACCATATGGGTAAGGACACAGTGAAAATGTGTGCAGAAAATGCCTGAAGTCAGTGATATGAAAAGGTCCAATTTTATGCAGCAGGAACCTTTGAGTAAGCAATTTAAAACTATAACCTTGGATGCTGTCTGATATTCACATGTGCCTGTTAGTTCATGTACATCAGAAGCATCTTGTCCTTACTCTGCAGAGAGTTTTCAGGACCAGGAAACGAACTACTCAGGGATACGGTGCAATGAGTACATGCAGGTGGAATTCAGCCGCAGCATCTGTGGTACACATTTCTCCAAGAAAATGATGGAAGTCAGCACAGAAAACTGGTGTGACCTGGAAAACATCATCAAGTAAGATGTACTGCAACATCCAGAAGTGAAGGCATATTTTATA
>NW_018127969.1:1625269-1649442 GCF_001952655.1 Monopterus albus | reverse complement strand
ATTTTTACATAGTGGAGGGAAGTGGAGATGCCATGTCCGTCATATATATGTCAATGAATGAATGTGAACATTGACAAACAGAGGCTCTATAATAGGTTGTGTGTTTATGTCATTGTTTAGACAGATACCTTTAGACAGGATGAAAGGCCCAGCTCTGACTTCAGGAAATACTACTGTCACACTCTGAACTGCCATTGCACTGAAATAAAGATTAAATTAAACATGAAGTACACAAATTATTTCAGATACCACAGAACATAACAGAATAATCTTACGATTACTTGAGTACCTTGGGTTCTGATGACCGATTTCTTTATCAAAATTACGACTGTTGACGAGCTCCAATTTCCATTCCGTGTCTAAAAAAAAGGAATCAAGGGACTTTACATCAGTCAAAATGTATACAGCTTCAAACACAGTTGAGCAGGTCACCTGACACCAACCAAGATAAACACAACTCACTGTAAGTGTACGTCGTCTCAGTTTTGGTTTCACCGTTCTCTTGGTAGTCTCTGAAATTAATTGCACATTAACAACTCACTTCACTCTAATAATATTCTGTATTCCAGCCAGCCTTTTTACCATGAGCAGATCTTCGGGGTGGCAGAATGTAATTGGCCAGCCCTGGTGCCATCCCTGCTAGTTAAGTCCAACCCTAACCCTCCCCAGCCAGGAGTACATAAGGAGCGCAGCCGTAGTTTGCTAGTTTGTCTCATTTTTACACAAAAAAACAATTTGATTCTTAATAATGTGGTGCTGCTCATTTTTACACACTAGGGGTTTTATTTCCTTTTTACATGTATTTCAAACATGCCACCCATCTCTGAGTCTGTGCACCAGCCTGGCCACCCTATCAAAAGATTTCTAGATCCACCCCTGGTTTTTACACCTGACCCCACCCTCAGTGTTGACATGCAGACAACAGACTCACTTGCTCTCCTGGTGCTCCACCCACTGATACATCTCCACCTCCCTCTTCAGCTTCACTGCCTGCACCACCACTCCGTAGCTGGGGTCATGCAGGGGCTACAAAAACACATGCAGATGATCAGTCAACTGAAGTAAAGTTTGCTGCACTGCTTCAACTGATGGCTATTCAAAGTTAGCAGATTTTGGATATGGCTTTGTGCATGTAGCAGCATGTCACTTAATACATCTGTCAAATCAGCAATATAATAAAACAATCATCACATATCATTATCTTAAGATGTCTGAAAATGAAAATACTCTATTTACACCCCAACCTGTATCAAAAGCTTCTATTAAAAATATATTCCAGTTTCAGCTGAAGTGAAAAACACTGAATCTATCCTGAACAATACTGGATTGTTGGGTTGATACAGATAGGTAAGACACTAGCAAGTTTAAAAATTGTGATAACACCATATTGAACTGTTTTCTCGTCATTCAACACCAGTTTTGCATATACAAAGAATCCTTTACCAATTCCCTCTCCTGCCTTTGTTTGTATGTTATCACATGATCTTCCACAGAAACTTGGATCCATGTAGAGATTTTTTTTAACCCACAAACTTGTGGGGTTTCTTTTTATAAACACATTTTAAAAACAACAAATATTGACCAAAGTGCTACACAACAATAAAACAAATAGAATAAAAATAGCATACAAAACTTCACACATACATAAGATCACATTTAAGAATGAATAGCAATAAAAAGAACATTTTGAGCAGGTTTAAAAGCTAAAGAGAAAAAAAAATTGGTTTGTAGTTGAGACTTGAAGGCTGCCTGTGAGGGGTCATGACTGTTTGTTGTTTTTGACTGGAGGTTTCATTCCAAAGGCAGACAGTGTACTGAATAACACACTCCACACAAATGACATAGAACTGCCACAGTTTAGGAAAAATAAGTTACAATTTTTATCTTTAAAATAATTTTAAACAAACAAAAGATGTAGTTCAATAACACACAGATTAACTTTCATCTGATCAACATGTAAATAAGCAGGTTGACCCAAAAGTGAACTCAAACTGCAACCAATAACTGAACACAACCCACCTGTGAAGTGCGCAGCTGTGCAGACAGGTGAACTAAACGGTTGTTGTTCTGCAGGTCGAGGCTGGGGTAAAGCCCCAACGAGACAACAAGAGACAGGCCTTCATCCAGGATAGATGCTGTTTTCAGAGCTCGCCCCTGAGCAGACAGACGCCACAGTTAGCACGCACGACACAACAATTTAACCCCGAAGATAACAGCGTTGGGCTTTAATGTGATGCACAACTGTTTGACAGAATCAGTGTACAGTACCTCATTGGTGAACAGAACATAAACTGAGAGGAAAAACAGTCCGACACCAACAAGTGTTCCTCCAACAGTTTCACTCAGTCGCTCCAGGAATCCAGGATTAGACTTGGAAGATACACGCTTGTGTTGATCTGGGTCTGTACCTGAAAACTGAGATAAATATGAAAAAACAACTGAAGTTAAATGTCAACAACTTAACATCTAGAGGACATGTGGATTGCTTTTGTGACTTTAACTAGAACAATCAGTGATTTAGGATAAATTCCTCTCACAAATAAAAAGGTATCATTCTGGATCAAAGATTTAGATTTGACTCCACTAAACAAACAGGTGAAACTTTTCTCTAGTGATGGCCCAGTGTGTGTCACCATAACATTAAGTAGCTGTTTCATTATCACATTATTCACTAAATGACATATATAAATTCAAATAAACTCATCATATTAAATAAACACCAAGAGTAACTTTCTGGTACAATTAACTAACCGAATAGCTACACCTAATCAATCTTTTCTGGTCGTTTTTATTTTAATTTTTTTTTTGATAATACATTCACATAATCTTGACCCATGTTTAAAGATTTTACAGAGTAAGTTAACTTTACCTTGTAATTACCAACCATTTCTCTATGTGGTGTTGAACATTATTCCTAGATCGATTCTCAAATCTGCTGTGAACAATGAGAAACGTCCGCTCCCTTATTCTGTGCTTTTGTGTAGGTGGTTTTAATTAATTCACTTTATTTATTGCAACTTGTTCAGTGAAAGTACATAGTTAACTTTAGCCAAAAACTGTTCCATGTGACACAAGGCGCGAATACCTGACACACCTTTTTTTATTCTGAGCTAATTTTACTTCCTAACCCTCATTTTCTTGTTTTAACGAATAAAAGTTTATCAGAAGTGAAAACGTTAGCATTGCTGTAACACCAATAAATAAACCCACACTCAGCTAGCTAGTTAGTCTGTATGCTGTACTGTAATGCTGAAGAAGCTGAAAGAAGGCGGTAGCGTTAATTAGCATGCTATCTTTAACTGCGTACCCAAATTCATGACGAATTGATTATAAAATAAAAACCAAAGCACCACAGGTTCACCACCCACCGCATTTGCTGAAGACATTTCTTTAAATCTTTCAGCTTAGTCACACAGTGATAAAATTTAGCCAGGTCACTGATGACTAACTAGGAAGATGACACCAACTTCAAGTTCTTGTTCGTCTTCTTCTTATTATTATGATTCCTATTCTTCTTCCTTGGTTAGGCCGACTACTCGCTACAATAGCATATTTCTGCCCTCTACTGGCTGCTAGTTGTTACTGCTTCACACCGGTCCTTTATTTCTTACCACCGTATGCAGACATCTCAGCAACTTCTCAGTCTTACTCCCAGTATCCAGGTACAGTAAGGTGTACATACTAGTAGGAACAGTTTCTCTAAGTGCTCCCAGGTCTCTCCCCCTTCCTTTGTTCCTTGGACTCAATGAGGATGTGCCAGTGTCTCTGTACTATTACACTCAACTCTGCCGTCCAGGTGTCCAAACAGACCCAGCCCATTTCTGAGTCTACAGTCTACATTATTCTGGACTGTAAAACAGGATCCCCCTTTGTTTTCATTTTTGCATGAATTTTACCACATGTTCTTTAGAGCTTAGCCTATGATAGATTCACCATCCTGAGCAGCATATTTACATATATATATATACTTTTTATGTATATTTATTTTATTTGTGTATCCAAGGACTTTTACTTGTACCAGGATACTTGTATTAATACTTATTGTATTAATACATAACCCTGCCTCCCTCTCATATGCACACACATAATTGTACTTCTATCTTTGTGAGCACACTTACTGACATAATGCATTCCTTAACCCCTTACCCTAACACTTAACCATCAGCATACCTAACCAAGTCAAGTCAAGATTTTTATTTGCCATTTATGCATAAACAGACGTTCTATGCATATAGGAATTCTTGTGCAGCTCTCCTTTGGAGTCAGTAACCATAACACTTACCCTAACCTAAACCTAAGCCTAATTCTAACCTGAACCCTAAAACAATGTCTTAACCCTCAAAAACTATTTCAGAAAGTGAGGACCAACTAAAATTTTGCAAATGTCCAAAGATTTCCTCAATCTGTAGCAAACAAAAAATGACATTTTGGTCCTCACTATATAGGAAGTACAAGAACACACACACACACACACATTTGTTTTCATTCGTCGTGGGACTTTACAGTGACAGTACATTCAGTTGACACTCTAAAATTAAATGATTTTGGCCCCACAGTGTATAAGTGTGAAGAGGTTTCAGTCCTCACAGTGTGAGTAATACCAGACAGACACACACAGACAGCTGCTGTATGTGTCAGTCTTAAGAGGATTATTGTAAAGGGGAACACAAAGCAATTACTGTCACTTATCATCATCATACTGTACCTGTGTCTCTCCTTCTCTACACACAGGCACATACACACACACACACACACAATATTGCAACAGGCTGTAGCCACAAAAAGCACTGGGGCTCGAGAGGCAGCGAGAAACAAGCAGAGACTGTTGGAATGCAGGAATATGATATTATAGTGCTTGGAACTGGACTTAAGGTAAGAAAATGTCTTTCATATAAAATATGTAGCCTGCTGTGTGAGGCACATGAGGGAATTAACACGCATCTCTCAGTTTACTGGGTAGAACTGTGGATTCACTCAGACAGCCTCTTTAGAGCACAGAAATGGATAGTACTTCATTTACAGTTTGTAAAACATTCAGAACCATAGTCCCATGAACAAACCAAATTATGTTTAAGGTAAGAGAATAAAAGAATTTCACATGTTTTTCAATCATCACTCATCATGGATATTTTTTATTCCACAGTGAATAATTAGGCCTTTAATTTTCTCTCAAAACTGTAATTCCTCTTGACAGAAGTGAAGCAGTATTTTTCACACTTGTCTTGCTAATCCACATACAGACCTTCTAAGATCATGGTAAAAGGACTTATAACAGTTTAACTTTGACATCTTTATGCTAGTCTTACTCTGGGGACACACTAACTAACTGCACCCTTGTCTCTCTCAGGAATGTGTCCTCTCTGGTTTAATGTCTCTAAGTGGGAAAAAGGTTCTTCACATCGACAAGAATCCTTACTATGGAGGAGAGAGCGCGTCCATTTCTTCCCTTGAGGAGGTGTGGTCACACAAACAGCAACACAAAAGACTCACAAAATTTCAAAGATGTGCTACATTGATGACTTGTGGTGTTTATGGCTCACTGTGTTTCTACATTTACAGCTGTACAAGAGGTTTAAGGTGCCACGTCCTGCTAAATTCATGGGCCATGGGAGAGAGTGGAACATCGATCTTATCCCCAAATTTTTCCTTGCCAGTGGTGAGAACCTAGTATCATTCCTCTGAAGTGTGATTTGTGCAGTGCGTTTATTTGCATTATTTTAGTGTAGTGTACGAGAGTGCTGTCTGTTTGTATTAGGTCAGCTGGTGAAAATCCTGTTGCACACTGAGGTTACTCAGTATCTGGACTTCAAAGTTGTTAAAGGCAGTTATGTATACAAAGCAGGAAAAGTGCACAAAGTCCCCACCACAGAGGAAGATGCCCATGCTTCAGGTAACGCACAAAGTTGTTGCCGTTTTTAAAGACAATACATGTTCTGTTTAATAGAAAGAACAATGTTTCAGATCTGATGGGCATGTTTGACAAGAGAAGATTCAGGAAGCTGCTGCTCTTCGCTCTGAACTTTGATGAGAGAAACCCTCGTACCTACCGGGACATGGATCCTAACCGAACCACCACACGGGACCTGTTCTGCCACTTTGACCTGGGACTAGATGTTATGGAGTTCACAGGCCATGCCATAGCGTTACACGGCAGCGAAAGGTTAGTCACAGGCACATTTTGTAAACCAGATACGGCTGCAGCTGATCCGAACTTGCCTGATGTCACTCCCTGTCTCCTGGTGTCCCTGTAGTTACCTGGACCAACCCTGTGTGGAAACCATCAGAGGGATCAAACTGTACTCTGAGTCTCTGTCCTGCCACAACACCAGTCCATACCTCTACCCTGTGTATGGGCTGGGCGAACTACCACAGGGATTTGCCAGGTTACAGTGACACTAGTTCTGAGCAATATATCAGTATTTCCTGAAGTTTTTTTCCCTTCAGAACTAAATAACTACTCAGATTTCTGCTTCTGAAAAACTGTTTGTGTGATTACTTATTACATCTGGTGCAGAGTCTACCATCAACTCCCAGCACCCCGACACTGCCCCAGATATGGAGGTCATTTTTCCTAGCAATCACTTGGAATCAAATCATTATGTTTTATTTACATTATCTGTCCTGCTTCTTTGTCCTTTCTCTCTTCTTAACAGCTGTTCCACTGTAAACAACTCATCTGTGATCCCAGCTACGTTCCCAGCCGAGTGAGGAAAATGGGCCGTGTCATAAGGGTCATCTGTTTATTAAATCACCCAGTTAAAAACACCCATGAGGCCAGCTCCTGTCAAATCATCATCCCTCAGACTCAGCTCAATAGGAAATCAGGTCTGTCAAAGCCTGAAAATAAGTCAAGTAATCATTTTACTATTACTAGGTCATTTAATACAGCATAGGAAGTGTGTCGACTGGTTGATCACACTGACTTATAATGCATGAACTACTTCTTCTCTTTCATCCAAGCAGACATTTACATATCTGTGGTGTCCTATGCTCACAACGTGGCCTCGGAGGGGATGTACATCGCCACAGTGAGTGCAACCGCAGAAACCAGCAACCCAGAGAAAGAGGTGCAGCCTGGACTGGAGCTCCTCGAACCCATCATGCAAAAGTCTGTGATGCTTTTACCTCGATAATTTTACTGTTTATGTTTTTGTGGTTGTGTCAGTTAAATTCCATTTTACACAATGTTTAACTGGTGACTTTCCACTTTGAATCCAGATTCATTTCAATCAGTAATTTGCTAGTTCCCAATGAAGACGGAAGTAAGAGTCAGGTAATGAGCAGATTACTACAAAAGAGGATTGTAGTGTGGTGAGAGCAGTGTTGGTGACAGACTTCTCCTCTGTCCTTTCTTCATTAGATATTTGTGTCCCGCTCCTATGATGCAACAAACCACTTTGAGACTGAATGTGAGGACATCACAGACCTGTACCGCCGGATCACAGGAGCAGAGCTCCACTTCAGAGGAGCTCAGAGACACCAGTCACACAGTTCTGATGTCGACTGACCAAGGCTTTCAACACCAGGACCAATTCATTCAATAGCTGGGACCCTGAGTGATATAATGGATGACTATACAACACAACTGTACAGCTAGGGCGTTACTACATGTAGCATAGACAGAACTGAACAGAACTGCCTCTGTACTGTTTGCTAAACCTAATGTTGCTGAGTAATAGTTTAGAAAGCATCTCTTTGGTTAATCCTGTTGTTTTGCTATGAGAAAAATATTTCTTTAACCATTACTGAAGCTAGTAGTTTTATTAATATAAGATCATAAGCATATGGTTTTTGTGTTATGTAACAGAACATTTTCATCCACTTTTGATAGATACGTCATTTCTTCACATGGACTGAGGTGACCTCACAGGCATCAGTTTGATAGGAAATATATATATATCTTTTAAAGCACCAATAATTAGACTAATTTGACTATTTTTCAGGAACAGCAGGTAAAAGTAATAAAGCAGTACCCTGCATGTGAACGACTGAAGCATTCAGAGTGATGATGGGCATGTGGCACCTTGGCAGATGATGTGATATAAATTACAGTAATGTGCAGAGGATTAGTGGATTCTCTCATCTATGGAGCTTATGTGCAAGAAGAACAAAGGAACTGAATTATGTCATATGCTGCACACGGGCATCTTGTCGGTGGCAGTGCTGCAGGAGGCCAGACAGACACGCAGAGTAAAGAGGCTTATTCAGATGAAGGACAGTCACCATCAGCACCTCAGGCAAAGAGCTGAAACATCATAGTTTACTTTTCTGTGCACAGACAGGAACTACTCAGTGTCAGTTTAAAATAAACTAATAAAAAAAATAACACACTATGTTAGTATTATTATACATTTATGTTGTTGGTGAAAACATTAAATGTCTGATAGTTACTGTTTCTTATACATAACACATTAAATACATATTTTACACACACAAGTACTCCTATACAAGAGTACAGCTGCACATTATTACAGTGTAGTTCTCCATCACTGTGTCCTGTATGAATACTTTGACCTGAGCACTTGTGACACACACACCAACCTAGATAGAAAATCTGACAGTATTGATACATGAAACTATAGTCAAACATTTGTTTTTACTTGTGTGAAAAATCTCTAATTGTTAGCTCAATGTTCAGTTTACCTCAGATCAACAGATGACAACAGCACTGACAGCTCATTGTTATAAAATATCTGTTGTAATCAAATACTGAAGGTGAAGATCACTGTTTTTGTTCCTCTTGAAGCTTTGTGCAGAAGGAAACCATCTTACAGGCCCGACGTGATTCATAAACATTTAAGCTCCATCCACAGACCTCAGTCTGTGTTTCTGTTGACATCACAGCACTCACTCCTGTGTTAGTTCCAAGGCTGTGCTCACAGGTGGAGGGATCAGACCAGCAGCTGCTAATCTTCGCTCACTCGTCAGGAAGTTGAAGGTTGCACAGGCATTTGGCTGAAAAACATGAGAATGAAAAAAAGTCAGTTCTTTGTTAATGTAAGTCTTTCATGCCTGCAGGATAAGCACAGGAAATTTACTACACTGATATTCTGGGTATATTTTACCGTGTCTTGCACCTCCACAGCGATGCCTTTACTCCTGAGTAGAGTAAGGACTGAAGGGTTAATTTGTTCAAGCCGTGCACCTGTGCCTAGTACAAGAATCTCTGCATAAACGACAAGTGACGTGCATTAGGAAATGTTTTTACAGTTAAACACACCCTGTATTAACCTAGATGAGTGATGAACTCAAGGCAAACTTTGAATAACTGCATGGAGAAACATACTGATGCTTCCATATGGGGCATGAAGGCTCAGTGAACAGTCTGACAAGAATGAAAATGATGTCAATCATGTTCTAAGATCACAACTCATTTACACATCTATGGGAGATTTTAGACTTACATCTTAGACAACGCGCTCCACCAGAAACAACCGAATGAAATGAATCATTTCAGATTCTTTTAAACTAGGCCAAGGATCACTGACCTCACAAAAAACCTTTTCTTGATTTTACCACCCATCTGTATGTTGGTGATTTTTTATTTTTACCTATTCTTGGTTCAAGCATATGGAAGAGTGATACACTGTCTTCTGTGATGTCTTTATAGCTGCCCACCTGTAGAAAGAGAGATCTGAATCAGTAAGAACCACACAGAAAGCTGTTTAAATGAAATACAAAGCAGCACAGGATGCAACAAACTATGGTGTGTGACGGTACTTCAGATACTTCTCTCACATTCCACTGCAGGATAGCCGGAGGCAGCACAGCACAGGGCCCAAACACCTTGTTGCCATTAATGTTGAATCCTCCGGAACTGTAGCTGTGGATCATGACCCCGCTGTCTGGCTCCTTCTGCATGAGGGACATGGTAGTACGCTGGTACATCTCATCATCAGTGGGATCCAATCTATGAGCACGGGACAGAAAAGGGCTGGAACAAAATATGGAAACAAAGTTAGAGCCAATAATACACTAAGTACACAAGAGTGATCATTTTATTATTGTCATTATTATTATTACACAAAATGGCTGTGGCCTGAAACACCGTGGGCCTGAATCACACTCTGTAACTATGGCCTTATCTCTGTACATTCTGCAATACTTTAATTTCACAAAAACAGGCCATACTGCAAAACGGCTGCCATATGTCCCAGTTTAAAATCCAAAAAACATAATGCCAACATACGGACAGGGCTGACCACCAGCAGCTTAAGGCCTGTTTCTGCAAGGGATAAATGAAGAAGAAGAAGAAGAAAATTCTCCTTGTCTAAAGAGCTGCAGCAAATTTCAGTCTGTTCTCACAATTTATCTTGACTATTAGAAAAATGTGAGCAAGTTCATCAATCCTGTGTCTCTGATATGCAAGGCAGTGCTGTTTATATTCAGCTGCTGTCTCACAAGCTGGGGACTCAAGATGACCTGACCAGAAGAAAGTGTGAATGACTCCAGCAGATGGAGCCAGTGATGATGTCTCATCTGCAAACCAGTTTAGGGATTATCCCAAATGGGAATGTTTGAGAGTCCGCTGGACAGAGCAGGATATATCACGGCAAAAGGTAAAAACCTGTACAGTGTTCTGATCTCCTACAACATTGCTTTATTCCCTGTTTTGATTAATCACATTTATATCAGGCACAAAACAGCGCTAAACAAACATCACATTACATACACATAACTAATCTGCCACGGGCAACAATACATGCATCTTCAGAAAACAAGTAATCAATTGTCACAGGTATAAACAGTTTAAGTGTGTGAACACCAAAAATAAAATATTTTGTTATTTAATTGGTTGTTATCATACACTGTTTTGTAGATGTACAGCATGAGAAGTTGTTTTTAGATACAGCCAAAAGTTGTACTATTTCCTATGTTCTAACTTTGCCTCTAATGACTAGTGGATTAATCAAAGAGACATCAATGGTCGGTTGCATCTAGTCAACATGCAACTTGTATCCAAGATCTCCAGCTTCTGTGAAAGCAAAGCATTTCATTTTTTGTCTCCTACACAAAGTCAACCAGCTTATTCATCTTAAACAAATAACAAGCCCTAAATGACAAACTACCTTGAGAGGAGAATCCCTGCCCTGGAGGAGAAGAGAAAGCCCCGTGTTGAGCTCTGAAGGAGGAATTTTGCGCAAGTCGCACCGGCCATGTTGACTGAACTAACCAAAAACCAACCGGAGACAAGCTGGGGGACATCATTCTGGGTAACACCGGGAGCTTGTTTCCGGTGTCGTGTAACGCAAAGTCGAACACTGTTCATTTCAGGTCCAACATAATCTCCGCTGATTTTAACAGTGCTCACTTGTTTAATGGTATTTAAATAATAGCAAGTAGTCTGAAATACATGAATGGAGTTTGTACTGTGTACCATAGCTGAGATGTTATACAATTGCTCTCTAATGGATTATTACTAAATCTTAATTACTCATAAAGCAGACTATATACAAGTTACAACATGCAAATTAAAAGTGTCTTTAGAAATGGATCATTAAATATTTTGCGAACTCTTGCAGCAACAGCAACAACAATCAAGAGAAACAGGTCGACTCTGCCTTCGATTACAATGCCTGGGGGGCGTGTTCAGGGTGCAGCAGCACCCCCTGCGGTGTGTACTGGTAACAGCCGCAGGTCAGATGATCCGATCTGCATTGTAAATAGACAGCGGTGGCCATGCCTTCAGAACCTCTTTAACTCATCTTCAGCAGAGCAGGTCTTTCAACTCGGGGTCTAATACCTTCAGACACCGCTTCTCTGACAGTTTCGGCCCATATCGACGTGTTAAAGTGTTATTAAAGCATGTACCGGTCTCTGTACGCCTTCCAATCTACGGAGCCCAACTCGCTGCACTTCGCGGCCGGAGAAAGCTTCTTAATCCTGGAGAGGAGCAACAAACACTGGTGGCTGGGGTCCCGCTGCAGCTCGGGGGAAACCGGCTACATCCCCGCCTCATACATCGAAAAATTACAGGTTAATGCTACTTTTTGATCTGCTTGTTTTCTCTGTGTCCCGGCGAATTTAAGCGGCGACCGTGTAGCATCCCGAGGTGAAGAGTGAGTGCGTAGTAACGTTAAGGCTTAAGTTGATGGGATCGAGAGAGACAGATCCAGTGTGACCGTACGTGGAATAGCCTGAAGCGCAGCCTCGTTGAAACTGGCTGCTTGTTATTGTTAGAAAGTAAATGCGTGCTTACAGAAGAACCCATACATTATTGGAAGGGTTGCATTATGTAGGGCCATGGCCTTCTACTCTGCATCTGCTCGCTGCGACAGAGGGGAGATAACAGGATAGGACAGGAAAAGAGTCAGGAAAGGATGTGACAGGATTGGATGATATAATACAGGACACATCCGAGGACAAGACCAGCGAGGCCACCAACACAGAAAGCCACTGTTTCTGCTGCCAGGTCTCTACCGGCTCTTATCAGAATCAGAGTCAGAATCAGAATCAACTTTGCTGAACACAAGGAATTTCAGCGGCTCTCAATGTGCATGTAAATATCCCCATGCAAGACAACAGCAAGGGGCAAGTAAACAATATACCATCATAGGAAGAATTACCCTCAACTACCCTTTTTACTGTTTAATAAGTAGCAACACAGCTTTCTCTCAGTGACGTGCTCACCAGTGGGGAGACTCCTTTTTCCAGAGATCCAGACTCACAGTGAACTAGTCACAGCATGTATCCAACACTGTCAGGACAGGAATGCTCTCTCCTGTTGTTGCTAATCACACTGGCTGTGGAGGTTCAATGAGGCTGAATCTAAACACACGTGATACTGGTCTACAGGCTGTTCTTGTTATAGAACTGTTCTAATTTGGTTCTGCCTGGAGCCACACATGTCCCCAAGCCATCGTTTTATTTAAAGTTTAATAATTTTGCATGCTACCATATGAATGAATATTCAGTGCATTCACCTCCACCCTCTACATGTTCTCTTTCTGTCTGCTAGGCTCCAGAGCAGGATGAAGTTTTGCAGTCAATTGACAGAGCAATTGAAGGCATCCACAATGTGGCCTTAAAGAATGGAGGCAAATATAATCTGGAACAGCGAGATGTTCTACAGTGAGTTGAAAATGCACATGGTCATAATAACATATCATCCTGTATATGAATCCTTTTTTCCCCCCCTCTGTCACAGAAAGTTGATCCATCACAGAAAAGAGACCCTTGCACGACGGAGTTCCTCCTCCTCCAGTCATAAACAGGGGCTTCCGTCTTCCAGCAGTGAGTTATCTCTCAGTCAGACTCCTCCTCCACCCAACGGCCTTAACCGAGACTACGGACGACAGGGAAGCATGCCATTATCAGGAAGCATGGATAATATGCAGGGTGAACAGGGATTTTACCAGGTAACACATTCAGTACACACAAAACTACACTATATGTAACCAAGCTGCCCCATATTTAGTTCATTGTACCCTTTTAACTAACTGTTAGAGGGCCCCAGGACTCAGATTCACTGTTGGGATTGTACTGACACCTCTGTACATTATATCATCTCCCAGTCTTTATTAAGTACAGAGCGCACAACAAACCGTACTGTGCACGAGTGCCTCCCACTCAGCTCTATCAGACAGTATGATCGTGTTGGCACCACCTGTCATGTTTTAGCTGTGTTCAATGGGTTTTGTTAAAGTGTTTTTCTTAGGTAAGATATAGTGATCCTGGAATTGTTCATGTTTGGCTTTGCTCTTGTTTTTCAGTAGGTCAAGATTGCATTTGTACTGATGACATTTGACATGGTAGAAGCTGGACTTTCTCACTATTCACAGTTCCAGCTTCTCCCGTGTGATCTTCTCTGTTTTGTATCACTGTAAACTGAATATGTGATATGTGGTTTTTGGACTGTTGGGTGGACAAAATACTGTTCTCCACTGGTGCAAATTCACACCTGCAATGAGCCAGATCACCAAAATTCATTTGATATGACAGTGGACCTGAAGCTTTTGGGGCCCCTCTGTGTCTGGGGTCTGTGGACAGCTGCCTGCTTTACCCAGCTGGTAATCCAGCCCTGCCTGCCTTCCCTCCTCCAGGTGCCTCCTCAGCCTCGGCGTGCAGCGCCGATCACCCCTCCTCCCCCTGAAAAACAGAGAAACAGCCGACGTCCAGGTCAGTGAACAGGAGCAGGAACACGCACTATAATCCCTCCACTCTTGACTTGTAAACATATGATAGTGTTGCACAGTGGAGTGGTTTCACTGATGCTACCTGCTGCAGCTCGACACTTCACAAACATACTCTATTCTTAGTCAGGTCATTCCTCTTCACTCTCCTATCTGTAACTGGAGCTCCCCCTCTCTTTTAGCAGAACCGGAGGTCCCCTCCAGAGTGTCCTCGCTTCCTCCGTCCCCTGCCCCCTCCCTCTCAATCAGCACCACCTCTTTAGAGTCAGGCTCCTCCCGCTCTCTGGTCTCCTTGGATAGCAGTTTGCCAAGTGTTTCCAGCACCCCCCCTCCTCCTGTGCCATCCCGTATGAAGGCCCCTGCGCCACCTTCAGACGCGCTGCACTCTGACTCTCCTCCTCAGCCAGCTCCTGCAAAGAAAAGCCCAGCTCCGCAGCCTCCCCAGCCCACCCCTTCTTCACAGCCTGCTGTGGAGGACCAGCTGGAAAGCGATTGGCCTGTTGCCCCCCTTTCTGTTGCTGAAAGCCCACCTTGCAGCCCCACTAGCTCTGAGCCGGTTCCCATGACTATTGGGGCTGAACTGATCGAGCTGGTACGGAAGAACACCGACTTGAGTTACGAGCTGTCGCGGGTAGCTGTTGGTGTGGTGGTTGGCCATCTGCAGACCGCTTTACCTCAGGCCTCCTCCGCTCTGGAGCAAGTTCTCCTCTCACTGGTGGAGAGCAAGGTCAGATTTGTTTTCATTATATCATGTGGATTCAGCATCCTGGAGGCTTGTCAGCTTAAAGGAGGATGTTATAGCTCATTCTGCATTATCTAACATTACTCAGTCATTTTTAAACAAGAGGGACAGGAATCACAGTATCATTCACTCATTTCCTGTTATTAAATGCAGGTTTTGCAGTTTCATCCAAGCATGAAATAACTGGCAGATATTTCAGCTTTTTCTTCTTGGTAATGAGCAGTGCAAACAGCATTTAGAGCAAGGTTTTGCCTCCATCGTCTGACCCAGCTCATCTAAGTAAAGAGATGCTCTGTGGTCTACTGGCAGCATCGTTGGTGTGCTTTTAGATATGAGACACTCAACTAGAGCACCTGACTCTGCAGTTCAGGCTTTTTTTAGCATCTCTCAGTTTCGTTTTTTGCTTAGTTTTATGGTCCGCAGGTTTACAGGGGTTTTTTTTGTATTGTTTGGTTTTTCATGCTCGCTGCTCTCATCAAGCTGTTTTTAGTAGCAGCAGACAGCTGTTAAACAAAAAAGCCCAGATGAGCCCACAGTAACCCACTGAAAAATAATGTTAGCCATTAGCTAGTGTGCTAATATAGTGAAGCATAAGGAGAAACATTTTTAGGAGTTTTTGGAGACTGGAGGAGAGCTAAAAGGAGAGCGAAGATTAGACCTATTAGATGGCTGGAAATGCAGGTCCAAATGAATGATAATGTTTCTCTGTATCTTCTGGATGTGTAAATAAGCAACTGTTTGCTAACATGTTAGCTATTATCAGTTTATCACAGTTTGGTCCCCAGGTGGCCAAAAAATCTATTACTAATCTATTACTAGCTAAAGCTACAGCAAATCCTACACTGTCCTGCTGTAAATGTCTAAAATATATTTAAAATTCTCTTGGTTTCTGTAGGACTTTAGTTCGGGTCTGCCACAGGGCCAGGTGTGTCATGATGAGCAGCGACTGGAAGTGATCTTCAGTGACCTCGTCCGCCACCGGGAAGATTCCCAGCAGCGTAGCTGGGCACTTCATGAAGACCACGCTCTGATCGCCTGCTACCTGGAGGAGCTGCTGAAGATACTGGTATGACGCAGTGGGCTATTACTGTGTGTGGCCTCTGTTTCCTGTAGCATATCCATCTGCAGGGTGCCTGTCTTCTGATCGATGAAGCGTCAGATGGCATCCGTCTGTGTCATACCTGTAAAGTCAGACGCACACAGATAGTTCAGTCAGAAATATACTCAAACTAGAAGACATCTTACCAGAACACTTATGATCCAAAATATGAGTGTGATAATTCATCATATTGTGTTTTGCCTAATGAACAACAGTGAAACAGGCTACTACTGAATTGCGATAAATGGATATTCCTAACTTGTTTACTATCGCCATAATGTGATGCATAGTGATACTGGAAAAACATATTAATATCAGGAGATTGATTTCAGCCATCTTGCCTGAATTTAAAAGTTGATATGCACAGACAAAAAAAAAACATGCAAAGGGGAAGTTCTTTCAGCAAGTACTGTACCTACTAATTCAATATGAAAGAAAGTTTATATGGACAAAACTGTTTTCAAGTTGATATTCTTTCATTATTAATGCTTATTGAGTCTGTGATGTGAGCACAGCACCTGTCTGGATGTGGTGTTATCACAACCAGACATGTTTGATCACAGAGGCTCTACACATCCCACAGTGTGGATGAGGACTGAGTCGGTAAACCCTCCACTTGACCCGACTGACACTCAGATTAGGGTTGGGATGTTCAGATGCGTTGTAAATAGGCTTCCTAATCTAGTGGTGTACCCAGGGCCCATGACTGTAGAACAGATTATGAATTTGCTTACTGTAGTTATGATGTTAAATAATGTCAGTGCTGTTAAAAATCAATTTTTCTGTTCTCAGACTGATGCAGATCCAGTGGTGTGTAAGAGGATGTGCAAGGCCAATGACTATGAGAATGTGCTCTCTCTGGTTTCATATTATCAGATAGAAAGACATAATAATAATAATAATAATAATAATAGTACTGACTATGATCTTCTTATTGTCTTTATTGGTTTAGTTGCATACCAGCTTGATACCACTGAATAAGGACTTTTTAAATACTGTAAGACACTCAAAGATGGTCTGAATGGGGGCTGTGTGGTGGGGATGTTCAGCATACATTTTGGTTGATGTTAGCTCATTCTTGCCGTCATGTGACTGTGCAGGAGCATCGTGTGTCATTGCGGCTGCTGCTGCTCAAAGTGTTCGGGGCGATGTGCAGCCTGGACGCTGCTCTCATCTCCACCCTCCTCAACTCTATCCTTCCCATGGAGCTGGCCAGAGACCTACAGACTGACACACAAGGTGAAAATCTTTACTTTTGTAAGTACTTGAAGTATCCACAGGTACTCTGAGTTACTGTTTTTGTCTGCTCTTCTTTCCTCAGAACATCAGAAGATGTGTTACACAGCCTTGGTACTGACTATGATCTTTTCAATGGGCGAACAGCTGCCATATCGTCACTATGGTAGGATGAGTCGTTCTTATATTATATAATGCAGCTGCAAAATAATAACATTTCAGTGGCATATAATATAAGAATATTTAATTTCTGCATATGATGCTAGGCACATAAACACAGAGCTTTGTTGGTGAACAAATCAACTTTGTTTTTAGTTTCAGGACGATGCATTTTCCATCTCATGACAGCTTATGGAAGGTTTTACCAAGATAAACAAATCTGCCTGAGATACATGCATTAAAAGGATATTATGAGTATTAACAGGATAATCCCCCCTGACCCTCCCTGCTTTCAGAACACTTGAATGCTGACTTTGTTGAGTTCCTGTTGGGTGTGGTGGAGGATGGCCATCCCTCTGATCCTACAGAGCAGCTGCCTGACATCTTCCTCAACCTCCTGCTGTCCTTCAACCTGCACCACACGAGTAAGGACATCCTCACAGCAGACACACTGATCTGTTGTAGCAACAAAAGCAAAAGTGATCAGTTAATTATTCAATCAATCATAAACTTTATTGCCAAGTAGGGTAAAACATAAGGAATTTAACTCCAGCTCAGTGGCTCCAAATGTGCACCAAATAAAACAGAAAGTAGTGTAGTTGTAGTGTCGTACAACCTGGCACACTATCATAGGCCTATAGGAGCAGTATTGCAGGGCAGAACTCTATACTTCTGATTTGTTTATACCTGGTTCAGCTCAGGTAGAAAACTGCCTACTATGAATACTTATTTGTGCTGTTTGCCTGTGTCCTGTCTGTGTCACCCAGCACCCAGCAACAACGTGATAATGCAGGAGCTTAAGAAGAAAAATGTTAAGATCCTGTCAGAGAAAGTGCTGCTGCTTCTGAACAGAGGCGGTAAAATACCAATGATTGTCACATTTCATAAATATTCTCTGAGTGGCCTCATTTATATTCTTCACGTTCTTACTCACGTTTTCTCCTCTTCAGACGACCCTGTGTGTATGTTCAAACACACCCCGCCTGCACCGCACTCTGTGCTCAAGTTTCTGCAGGATGTTTTTGCCAGCAGATATACAGCAGACATCTTCTACCGCACTGACATGATGGTGATGATTGACATCGCTGTTCGACAAATATCTGACCTTTCCCCTGGAGACAAGGTGAGACACTGACGCACTGCACAGCTGCTGTTCTTAGAATTTCATGATGCTGCTTCTCAGAGGTGGTACAAGGACACAAAGTCAATACTCAATGGAGCTGGTACTTTTCAAAAAAGTACTCCACTACAAGTAGAAGTATCACTTCACATTCTTTACTTAAGATGAAGTACTACGTTCATGCTTTAAATATACTTAAACTCTACTGAATCTGATGCTGTTGTGAACAGGTTCAGTTCATGTTTGTTCAACAAAGTTTCAAAAGTGAATATAGTGTTTGTTAATATCTAGTATTTTGCATTACGAATCTGAATCTGCAAAGTAACTAAAACTGTCAAATAAATGAAGTGAGTAAAAAGTACAGCATTTCCCTCTAAACTGTAGTGGAGAAAAGTAAAAATAACTGAAATGGAAATCCTCAAGTAAAGTACAGCTACCTCAAAATTGTATTTAAGTACAGCACTTGAGTAAATGTACTTAGTTACTTGCAACCCATGCTATTTCTGATATATAAACTACTTGTGAGTATGTCTGATTCTCTGCTCTCTCTCCCCTCCCTGGGAAGTTGCGGATGGAGTATCTCTCCCTCATGCACTCCATTATGAACTCGACTGACTACCTGGAGCACCAGCACCGCCTGTCTGACCTCCAGGGAACGCTGCAGAGGATTCTCAGGGAGGAGGATGATCCGGGAGAGGACGAAGGGAGTGCCACAGCAAAACAGATGGATAAGCTAATTATACAGCAGATCTACAAGGAGTTCCCCCAGATCTGTGACAACCAGAACTAATCATATCAGTATAATGCTCACACACTGTAGTCTGCTCCCATCTGCTGCAGGGAGGTACAATAAAGCTTAAAAGAAGAAGAACTGATGTTTGATGCATTTGTGCCAGCCCTGTACAGGTTTTCCCTTCTCAGATGAGTTTTATTTTACTTGTGGTGTGCATCAAGAAGAGAAAAATATGACAAATACACAAAAACCTGTAAGGTTTAGTCAACTCTGAGATTAAAAATTCCCCAAATATATGCCAAACCTTACATATAACCTTTTCTCACAGTGAATTGTAATTTCTAATTAGATTAGAAATCATACCTGAGCTAACTATAGTCCAAGTATTTTGAAAATAGAGTAACAGCATCCACGATGAAACCTTATTCTAACCAAAATAACTTTAACCAAATAGATTTTAGAGTAAAGTTTTGTGATGAAACAGCAGATTTGAGCTCATGGTCAAATAACAGTGCCATTACACAAACTGCTGTGGGAATACTCTGACCCTTTATAGAGGGACCAAACTACCGTGTGTTGCCATTCACCCCCCTCGTTCATCATATTTAAAATTAGAATCAAGTAGAACAAGCTGAGCTAGTGTAGTATCATTGTGAGAAAAAGCACACGCTGACCTGTGTTATCAGTATCAAGCTTGTAGCTGAGTAACTCGCTGCTACATATTGAGTCTCTCCTGTGACTCTGCAGTTTTCTCAGTCTGGTACTTTTGTCTCGTCACTGCTTTTCAAACATTTAAAGGTGATCGCTCTGCACTGCACATATGCAAAGCTTCTTAAGCATTTGAAGTCAGATGACGGTTTACAGATTAATGTCAGTTGGATTGATGGGTTTTTGTCCGTATGCTGCATTCACATTGAGCCTAACTGTGCTGCAATAAGGCTTTCTAACAACTTGCTGTAAAATACTGAGTCTTGGCTGATGTGAGGGAAATGTGTTCCACAGCTATTGTCTGAAAACATAAAACATTAGCCAGTGTTGTTGATTTTCACATCATCTAATGCTTCTGTGACAAGGAAGAGGAAATATAGGGCATTTCTTTTATCTCCTTGTGGTCTTATACTTTCCTTGTTTCTTCTCTGTGATAATGTTCAATGATGTTCTCCCATCTTACACTTTAACTTCTCTGTTTTTGTTCCTGGCATGGCTCTTCTGTCTAGTTTCTGAGAAGGTGGACACAATCCAGATATGATATCAAATTTTAGTTCATTCATTGATTATTTGTGTCTGGTTACAGAGTGTGAGAGAAAGAGATAAGCGTCTCCTTTCCATTGTTATTGGCTGCAAAAGTGCTACGACTGCGCTATAATGAAACTAATAAAGCTATATTTTAACAGTGGGTGTGGTCTGGTGGTTTGTTGAAAGGGAAGTTGTGTTAATTCAAAGTTATGTGGACAGGTTGTGCTAAAATGATGGAAAAATGTAATATACAGCCAATAAATAATTTAAAAAAAAACTTCAATAACTAACACCCGTGGGCACCCGCAAGTGGGCGCTGCTCTATAAACAAATGAAGGACAGTAAAAGACTGCTATAATAATGTCAAAGAATCTGTATTCTGATTTTGCATTTAAATTTAAATCAGTGCATTTTATCTTCAGCTTTACTTCATGTGTATGAAATGCAGTTTTGTTTCTTCTCATAAATATCAGCCTATATATAGTGTGTGTGGTTTATTAATTTACATATTTATTGATTATTTATTTACAAGTTGTTCAAGTTTCAAGGTAAAATCTGTTGTTGAGACTCATAGTATTTCCACCCGGACACCAAACCGCGACGTACCAGAGCTGTGTACCTGTTAAACCCGTTCGGCTTAGTAAGTGGGTGAAAGGTCCTGCAAAAAAAAAAAAAGTGACAGCAGTACACCGGGCTACGGATGAGCAGGTGAGATATTCGTTGTTTGTTTTTTATTTCTCGGCGTGTCCCAGTTTCTTCTGTTTTTCTGTTTCACTCATTCTCCGCTGATGTGTCTTTCTTCCAGACTGGAAAATAAAAATGTCCAAACAGCCGCAGCCGATCAGTCCGCTGAAGAATTTCTTCGCTGGGGGTTTTGGAGGTGTCTGCCTCGTCTTCGCTGGACATCCACTCGACACCATTAAAGTAATTAGTGCACAACGTGTGTCTTCGTTGTTTCGGTGTCTTGCATTAGGAAACAGCCAAGAGGGTGCATCCGGTTATTCGTACGTTTAGTGTAAAACTGTAGCGAGTCGCTCAGGCTCCTGCAGTCATGCAACTCAGCTCACCACTGACAGAGGTCGCACGTGAATGCGGAACTGTTGCCATCCATTATCACTGCATTGCCCGTACAGTTATGTTTGTTAGACTGATCAAATATCCAGGCCAGTGTATTAGCCAGTGCCAGTTTATTGCCAGTACTTCTGTGTCAGTGTCTACATAACAAGAAATGGTAGTTTATAAAATACAGAAACTTTTGTTGTGCACCTTAACTTCAAATCGGTGTTTGGTGGGATTACCCTTTACATAAAACAGCACTGTCTCATCTACTCTATACTGTTCTCCTCTGAGAAAACTGTAGTGATTGATTACTGAGGGTTTAAAGCTGCAGCTGTAATGCTGGATTCTGTGTGTGAGAGATCAGTACAAACCCAATCTCTTTCTCTCAGGTGCGTTTACAAACTCAGCCCAAACCAAAACCTGGAGAGAGCCTCTTCTATGCTGGAACCATCGATTGTTTCAAAAAGACCTTAGCCAAAGAGGTTAGGAGCCATGCTGCCTTCATCTCAAGAAAAAATAGGATAAAATATGTTCCAGCTTTGTTATCTTTCCTCAATCTAACATATCCTCATTTGTCCTCTTCCCTTACAGGGTGTGAAAGGGCTCTATAAAGGCATGGCAGCCCCGATCATTGGAGTCACACCCATGTTTGCCATCTGTTTCTTTGGATTCGGGCTGGGCAAGAAACTGCAACAGAGAACTCCCGATGATATTCTTACGTAGGCGATTGCTCTGTCGTAGATGGCTGTACTGTGCAGTGAAATGTTCCAGACTCTCTTGTTCATCTGCCTCTTTCACTCTTCTGCAGGTATCCACAGCTGTTTGCTGCAGGCATGCTGTCTGGTGTGTTCACCACGGCCATCATGGCTCCTGGAGAGCGAATCAAATGTCTCTTACAGGTCAGAGGTTACTGCATGTGTTTGTGCAAATATACTAATCAGATGACCCTTGTGCTGCTGGCTCTACACGCCACAAGACAGAGCTTTTATTTCAATCAGGCTCTTTAATCATCTACAGACAAATTCTTGTGTGGAAATTGCTATGTTGCTGTGTTGGTCAGGGCACGCTTGTAAAAGAGATTGTTAACCACAGTGGGATTTTTCCTGGGAAAACATTGGTTAAACAAAATAAAAAGTCAGAGTTGTTTAACTGCTTCAACTCACAGAGAGGTTTTTCCTGAGAAAGAGACAGTGAGTGTAAAATAGTGCGTGTTTGTGTGTTACAGATTCAGGCAACAACCGGGCAGGTGAAATACGCAGGGCCCATGGACTGTGTCAAACAGCTGTACAGAGAGTCAGGGATCAGAGGAGTCTACAAAGGCACTGCTCTGACTCTCATGAGAGGTGACTGTCACTGAGAAATCCTGAATCTGAACAAGTCTGATATTTAATGTTCACAAGCTTTATTCACACTGTGTTGGATATTTACAGTGGGCAGATAAAATAACGAGAACACTTTATGGAAAACGACAAACTGTTAAAAATTGCCTTGGAGAGTTTTCCTGCAAACACAGTTTTTGTTTGCATTGTTCTCTTTTGTGCTACTCACCTAAGCACTTTGCATGTGTCCTTGAGGCCTAACAAACAAAATGCTCTGGATGCATTTCCTTCCTCATTGTGTTCCTCTTCTCATATTTAAGTGTTTGAAATCCTGCATTGTTTACATGTAGCTAGCACAGTGTTGCATTGGTATGTTACCGCCTCCTGTAGATCAGTGGAATGGTATGAAACAGCAGGCAGGAGTGTAAATTGTGTCACATGCAATCTTGTGAGTGCACCAAAACAAACAGTGTAGATTACATGTCAGTATTAGTGTAATTCATCACCCCTCAGTGCACGGGCTAGTTTCTGTGCTACATGTCGTTGTCAGTATCATCCAACTTGTTGTGCTTTTCTTGATGCACTTTGTCTTCATCTTGTCATGAATCTAATATGATCCTCATCTGTAACAGTGTTTATAATCATAATTAAGTCAGATTAAGCCATTTATCATTGTTTTGTCTAATGCCCTTCTGTTTTGTATACTGTAAATAGTAGGTCATCAGATTATTAGTTCTCTTTAGAAAATAAGTCCAGTATTTTCACATAGACACATACAGTATTCAGACCCCCTTAAATTTTTCACTTTGTTATATTGCAGCCATATGCTAAAATCATTTAAGTTCATTTTTTTCCTCATTAATGTACACACAGCACCCCATATTGACAGAAAAACACAGAATTTTTGACATTTTTGCAGATTTATTAAAAAAGAAAAACTGAAATATCACATGGTCATAAGTATTCAGACCCTTCGCTGTGACACTCATATATTTAACTTAGGTACTGTCCATTTCTTCTGATCATCCCTCAGATGGTTCTACACCTTCATTTGAGTCCAGCGGTGTTTGATTATACTGATTGGACGTGATTAGGAAAGCCACACACCTGTCTATATAAGACCCTACAGCTCACAGTGCATGTCAGAGCAAATGAGAATCATGAGGTCAAAGGAACTGCCTGAACAGCTCAGAGACAGAATTGTGGCAAGGCACAGATCTGGCCAAGGTTACAAAAAAATTTCTGCTGCACTTAAGGTTCCCAAGAGCACAGTGGCCTCCATAATCCATAAATGGAAGACGTTTGGGACGACCAGAACCCTTCCTAGAGCTGGCCGTC
>NW_018127969.1:1607596-1625104 GCF_001952655.1 Monopterus albus | reverse complement strand
GGGCTGCAGTGGTGGTTGACTTTCTACAACTTTCTCCCATCTCCCGACTGCATCTCTGGAGCTCAGCCACAGTCATCTTTGGGTTCTTCTGTACCTCTCTCACCAAGGCTCTTCTCCCCCGATAGCTCAGTTTGGTCGGACGGCCAGCTCTAGGAAGGGTTGTGGTCGTCCCAAACGTCTTCCATTTAAGGATTATGGAGGCCCCTGTGCTCTTAGGAACCTTAAGTGCAGCAGAATTTTTTTTTTGTAACCTTGGCCAGATCTGTGCTTTGCCACAATTCTGTCTCTGAGCTCTTCAGGCAGTTCCTTTGACCTCATGATTCTCATTTGCTCTGACATGCAGTGTGAGCTGTAGGGTCTTATATAGACAGGTGTGTGGCGTTCCTAATCACGTCCAATCAGTATAATCAAACACAGCTGGACTCAAATGAAGGTGTAGAACCATCTCAGGGATGATCAGATGAAATGGACAGAGCCTAAGTTAAATATATGAGTGTCACAGCAAAGGGTCTGAATACTTATGACCATGTGATATTTCAGTTTTTCTTTTTTAATAAATCTGCAATAATGTCAAAAATTCTGTGTTTTTCTGTCAATATGGGGTGCTGTGTGTACATTAATGAGGAAAAAAATGAACTTAAATGATTTTAGCATATGGCTGCAATATAACAAAGAGTGAAAAATTTAAGGGGGTCTGAATACTTTCCGTACCCACTGTAAGGTAACAATTGTATTTATCATATACACACACAACACTGGAGGTTATGGTGGAATTTAGTTTAAGTAACTCCTTTTTGTTTTGTGACTCAGACGTTCCAGCAAGTGGGATGTATTTCATGTCCTACGAGTGGTTGAAGAACCTCCTCACCCCTGCAGGAAGAAGGTGAATATTTGTTTTACCTTACAGTATTTACAAGTGTCTGTTATGAAGAGTCGTGAGCCACCAATCCTGTTGTCTTTTTCCCCTGTAGCCATAATGAACTCAGTATACCTAGTGTGCTGTTTGCTGGAGGAATGGCTGGGATTTTTAACTGGGCAGTCGCAATTCCACCCGACGTACTCAAGTCTCGTTTCCAGACAGGTTTGCATTTAGATTCAGTTTGTTTTGTTTGAGTACGAGTATATTAAGTATAAAAAAAACCACTCAGATTTCAATCAGTTCAACACAAAGGTAAAACTGTGACCATGTGAGGTCACTAATGTTGCCAAAATAAACATGTTAGCTTTAATGCTAACACATCCAGAAGGAAGAACACCACATCTGAACCATCCTTTGGCTGCTTTTAACACTGTGCATGTCAAAAAGCCAAACTGATGTTAACACTGGTTTTTGCCCTTTCTTTGTCCCACTCTCCCTGTGCAAGGTAATGTAACCTCTTCCGGCAGACTTTTAGATGAGAGGTTCTTTGTGGCTGCAGCTTTAATTGACTGCTCACACTTTGAAAAAGGCTTTTTATAACCTTCGCTAGGTGGCAGGCATGATTTATACATACTGTATTTTGAAATTTCAGAATAGAGCAGCTGGAATAACAACAGTGTGTCATGGAGGGGGGTACTGCAGCTGAGAAACTCCACATCTTGTCCAATTTTCACTTGATTTATCACGGTGTGTAAAATCGTGGTGTGAAGTAGACTGGTTTTGACAGCTGGGTTCTTGTATTTTGGTACAGTAGTCTCAAATTCAGTAAAAATGGTCTTGCTTACTGTAAATGCACTACACTGACACAGCCAGTGGAAAGGTTCAGTGTTTAGTCTCTGAAAATTATCCATGATCCAGGTTGTGGGATATCTAGAAGTACTAAGTCACTGGAAACTGGAGTTAATTGGTTAAAATGTCACAGACCTCCCAGCTGTCTGGTGAAACCTGTTCAGTAGTACAACACTCTGGTCGCCTTTGACTGTGTACTTCTAGATAAATGTCTTCACTTTTGTCCATATTGCTAAATTTAACCTTTTCTTTTACAGACGATCTTTAAAAGATGTGTCTGTGACTGAGCATTATGTTGTGTCTCCCTCAGCCCCTGAAGGAAAATATCCCAACGGGTTTCGAGATGTTCTGCGGGAGCTGATCAGAGAGGAGGGAGTGGTGTCACTGTATAAGGGCTTCAACGCTGTCATGCTAAGAGCTTTCCCTGCAAATGCAGTGAGTGAATTTCACTTGTGCTTCACTTCAGTAACAGCTAGATGCTACATTTGGACAAATAACGGGTCAGTTTGATTATGAACAAGGAGGATAAAGAGGAGCTGGCCATAAATGTCAGATTAAAAAAAAAGGGGGGGCTCATGCATATCCAACCCTCGCTGGGTACAGGTGTTGGATAAAAACATCAGTGAAGGGGAAAAAAAGAGGTCGTCCACATACTGAAATACTGTATGTACACTCATGTTTTGACCTGCGAGGTCAGAGAAGACACTATTTTAAAAACACATTAAAATTTTCTGCAATAAATTTTCTATAATAAACAGTAAAAAAAATAACTGTCTATTGTGAGGAATCGCATAGCAAGATGTTCCAGGTTTGAGCACCAGGGGGAGACGCATATAAAATGGTGTAAGGAAATTACTTTTGTAATTCCTGTTATGTATAGAAAAGGTTTTATTTTTATTTCGTTTTATGTCAAACTCCTCATTTAAACATTGAACTAAAAGCTAAGCCCCCTGTGGCAGGTCAAATTTACCCATGATGCAGCTTAATATGGATTCATCAAAAGATTCAAAGGGCGTACACATAAGTACAAAGTAAGTATTTATGTAGCTCTTTTGTGATAAAATAACACATTTAATATTATACATTGTTACAGAATTTTAAAAAACTATTTATCCCATAATTTTTATACACTTTTTTTTCTGTATCTCTTGTTTTCAGGCTTGTTTCTTAGGATTCGAGCTGGCGATGAAGTTCCTGAACTGGCTAGCACCGAATCTGTGATGAAGGATCAATGTTGCCTCGTAGATGAATCCCAGGAACAGACTGTGTAACTAAACAGAGCAGTTGTTAGCAGTAAATGCAGACACACACACACTGGGTCAGATTTATTTGACATCTTAACAACTATATAACAATGGACTTGATTCTTTTTGAAACCTTGTGGTACTGCAGTGCACGTGGACCTGCTGAGGTTTCACTGCAGAGACGCTGTAATGACTTTGTGCCAATGCCACTGCACACACAGATGAATGTTCACCCTCCTTTGTCTTTGTTTTATTTGTTTAGTTTTATTGTGTCCCTTCAAATATAAGAAAAGGAGTGAACTAAACATGTCGTGCCTTACCATGATCTGCGAGCAGGTGTGCATATCAGGAACCAGGTGCATTTTGTTGCACTGTGTGTGTTCAGCGTCTCAGCAGTACGCACCCTCCAGACTATCAGCATCCTGCACAGTCACGCTCCGCTCGCTGAGCACGGGAACTAACTTCACTCTGTGTTACTTTAATGTCACTGATGAAATTATATGTAGTCATAATGAAGTCGAACAATATACAAATGTCATCATGTACAGAAATAAAAAGCAGAATCCATGTTGAGAAGTGAGACTGTCTTGCACCTTTTTTTTTCCAAATTTTCTTCTCGTTTGGTTATAGCTATTCAAAAAATATAAAAAATAGTTTTAACAACCGAAACAATTAATAATAAATTATACAAAAGCATACGTGCAAATGATTTAGAAGAAATAAGAATATACACAGGATTAAAACCAGTTATTCTTAAAAAGATGTTGTAAATGATGTCAGTTCAATCTGTTATGTAATGGTCTTTATACCTGAACCATTTAACTTTTTAAATATAGGAGTTAACTGGAGTTAAAGTTTTGCCCAATTAAAACTGGGTTTCTACCTCGAGTACTTCATGCAAAACTTTATGAATGGACCAGACCAAAGTATGATAACGATTTGCCTCCGACGTCCCTCAGCACCCAGAGGATTCGTGTGGCAAGTCTTCTGAACAGGTGTTAATGAAACACTCTCCAAAAAGCTGAACATGAAGTTTTCCAATGTAAGTCACATAAACTTTCCCGTTTATCCTCCAGTGTACTCCCTTTTCTATTTCAGCTTTATGTACTAGTTTGTTTTTGCCGTCTATTTTTGCAGATGCATGACAGCCTGACTTCCAGGACAGTTAAAAGTCCTCTGTGCGTGTCACTTCTTTGCCAGATCATCAAGTTCTGATGTGTAATCCATCGGGCAGCCTCTAATTACATCTGATGTAAAGAGCCCTGGTCAATACTTTCCGACAGGCTCTGCTGCATAAAGAAATCAATAAGCAGCTGAATGTGAGAGGGACGAGAGGAGGAGTCATTTTGTGGTGACATTTGATATATCAGGCATTGATAACTGAGCTCAGTGGAAATGCAGTTTTTCTAAAGATTTTTGGTTAATTTTTGGAAAAACAAAAATAAAATCCAAAATCTGAACCTGAACAATGAGCAACACTGAGTTACCAGCAGGTCTGAAACAGCTCTTGCAGGGCTACACTGTGGAGGTGCTTCGTCACAGGCCGCCAAACTTGGTTGAATTTGTGGTGCAGCATTTTACACGAATTCTGGAGAATCAAAGAACTGACCAACAAGCCGAGAAATGCAGTGACAAAGCTGCCAGAAAAGGAGTCACCTTTGAAGGAAACGAAGCCACAAAAGATGAGGAGGAGGAGGGCACCGATGGTAAGTATGATTACATTTTCTTTTTTGTATTCATAATGCAAAATGTCATTTTTAGAGATGCTGTTTAGTAGTAGTTCAAAACCTAAACCCATCTGGTGACTGTGAAGGCCACAGCATCTGATGCACATCGTTTTCCAACTCATCTAACTATTCAGTGACCCCCGCCCTATGCCCTTTGGATGGAGGCACTGTCTTCCTGGAAGAGACCACTCGCGGTTTTGTGATACACAATTTAACACGTTTCCATTTTTTGCAGAGAATGTGTAAAGTATAGAGATGAGAAGAAAGAACATCGCACACACTGTAGCCAGTCTGTGACAATAAAGTAGGACGAGCTTCCTTAAGCTTTGATAGACTTGTCAAACCCAGTGTAATCTATTTCCCACTGTCTCCCTCTGCAGAGTCCACCAGCGGAAAATGCAATCGCAGAGTTTCAGGTCAGTAACTGGAACATAATGTGTAATGAATTTTGACCACGGCCCAGTATTTGAATTTGCTTGCTCTGCTGCAGTGTGTGCAGAGGCATACAACCCCGACGAAAACGATGACGCAGGCTCATTCTTATCTTAGATTTCATTTCTCACATTTTAAATCCTACTTGTCTTTATTTATATTGCTTTAGCTTCTTTTATATTATCCCTTAATGCCTTTTAATGCCCTACACAAAGCCCTTTGCATTGCCATGTTTTTGACAGGTGTTGTCTTCCCTAATGTCCCCCAGGAGCAGTTCTCTGAGGTCTTGGACGCCATGTTCGAGGTGTTGGTGAAACCTTAGGAGCACATCATAGACCAAGGAGATGATAGAGACAATTTTTATGTTATAGAGAAGTGAGAGATGGTCATATAATTATAATTTTTTAGAACATTTAACCTCCATGATGTGTCAGACTTCCAACTACTACTACGTTCCAGGGGTGTGTATGATATTTTTGTGGAGAAGGATGGAAGGAGTTTGTGTGTTGGACAGTATGATGACAAGGGGAGTTTCACTGAGCTGGCTCTCATGTACAACACACCGCGGACTGCCACGATCATTGCAAGTCAGGAAGGTGCCCTGTGGGCCCTGGTGAGTCCTTCGGTGCTTCTGAGCATCATGTGGTATCTGTGTTTAAACCTTGATTAAAACAGGGAGTAGAACAGATGTTAAGATAAAACACAAACTACGTTTTGTGGTGCTCTTTCAGGATCGGGCCACATTTCACAGGCTGATTGTGGAAAAACAACGCGAAGAAGAGGAGGATGTATGAGGCCTTCATTGAGCGTGTTCCTCTGCTGAATTCTCTCGAGGTTTGTATTAGAAACAACTGTACAAATGGAATAATCGTTGAATAGATACCTTGCCTTTGAGGTGTGTTATTTGTTGTATCATTATGCCTTTTATTTCCTTGTCACAAGCTCTCTGAAAGAATGAAGATTGTTGATGTTTTGGGGGCACGAGCGTTCAAAGACGGACAGCGCATAATAGCGCAGGTGCAGTGTTGGGACATTTGTTGCTGGATCTTTTAACTAATGCTGGTTTGGTCAAACTTAATGCGTGTTTCTGTTCTTGCAGGGGGAGAAGGCTGACTGTTTCTACATTGTGGAGTCAGGAGAGGTGAAGATAATGATACAAAGCAAAGTAAGCACAATGACCAAATCTATTTTAATTGCAACTTCAAAATAATAAAATATTCTATTAATAGTTTATTAGGTAGGTGTAATATACTGTATTATATCAGAGACCGATCAGCCATAATATTACGACCACTGACAGGTGAACAGCACTGATTATCTCATTACAGTGGCACGTGTCAGTGTGCAGGGTTTATTAGACAGCAAGTGAACATTTAGTCCTTGAAGTTGATGTGATGAGAGCAGGTTTCACAGAAGATGCACAGTGACCTGCAGTGACAGGAGTGCCAGCCAACTGCTGCACTGACTCCTGTGTACACAGCATTAGGAGGGTGGTCATAATGTTATGGCTGATCAGTGTGTACTTGTCTGTTATTGTATGGCGTTAAACTGCAGGACTCCGCTTACTCTGTGTGTGTCATAAAGGCAAACCAGCAGGATAATGCAGAGGTGGAGGTGGCTCGTTGTTCGAGAGGGCAGTATTTCGGGGAGCTGGCGCTGGTCACCAACAGACCTTGAGCAGCGTCTGTCTATGCTGTGGGGGAAACAAAATGTCTGGGTATGTCTCATGTTTGAGTCTTTTGAGTTTCAGGGGTGACGGCGTATTTACTTTATCATGTTCTCAGTGAAAGATGCTGTAGTCCAGTGTTGGGTGAGGAGGCAGAGACACAAAGAGATGTAAAATGGCCGCAGACAGGCAAATGCACAATGATCATGAAGACATAAACATATTTGTAGTTTCATGTTCAGTCTGGAGGTCTCACTTCTGTTAAGGGGCCTTTTACATGTCTGTGCCTCAGGGGCAGTTGTGTCCTAATCCATCCATAGACATGGTCAAGAGGTGCAGTAACTGACAACATAATTGGACAGATGTCATCGGTTTGTAACGGAGTGGGAAAGTGTTTTCTCCTCCTCAATTCACATTGCAGCTGATATCAGGGCAGCATTTGGTACAAACAGCCTGAACTGATTATTATGTCCAACCTTGCATCAAAGGAGACTTGTGTAGTGCTGTGTATAATGATCCTCTGTAACTTTTTCACAGATGTGACAGCACTCAACCTAAATCCCAGGCTCTGTCATTCACATTTCTCTTAATGAAAAATAATTTTATGAATTTAGGCAGTTTCACACAGGAAACTAAAAAAGCTTTCTTTCCACAGTAATTGACATCCAGGCTTTTGAACGTTTGCTGGGCCCCTGTATGGACATCATGAAGAGAAACATCTCCCAGTATGAAGACCAGCTGGTGGCACTGTTCGGCTCCAGTGTAGACTTGAAACACTAGTGCACAAAATTATAAATGAATCCTTTCAGTCAAACATAGAGGTATGTAATTCATGATCATCTTCCCCTGGGGTATGTGCAACATATAGCCTCTGTTTACATTCAGCAAGATGTACTGGTCGTTTGCAAGTCTATAACAAGGTAAATAAATTAAGTTGAGTATTATACACTAAGTTTCTTGTGTGTTAAGCTAATTGTTGGTAACACCTGTACTTTTCCTACTATGACAAGTCTTACAAAAAGGGTCTGACAGTTAAGAGTAAAATGTTATTTACATTTTTTTTAAGGTAAAGCTACTCTCCCTAATTTATTTTCAGCTGGTCGAGTGTCTGGTGAGATCATGGGTGTATTATTAAAACGTGACTTGTTCGGTCTGGCAGCCGCTAGTTTGGGCTTTTAGCAGACACAACTGGCTGATTGAAATGACTACTCACAGTTCAAGCGCTTCTTATATATAACCTTTACTAGATGGCAGGCAGGACTAATTCAAGGACTGTATTCTGACAATGTAGAAAAGCTGGAATAACAACAGGGGGGCTGCAAATGATAGGCTGTCAGGGAGAGGGTAGTATAGCTGAGGAGTGTGGTGACATCTCCATTGATTCTTACAAGACCGGTTTTTGTTTTACAGAAATGGCACCTCATGGGAGCGTCGAATAGTTCCAGACATTAGCAGCAGCGCCAGAGTTTCATCGACTTGGCTGCTATTGTCCAAAGTAGAAAGCTGAAGTCAATAGCAATAATTATACCTGTGGCATTTTAAGTTAGCAAAGTGTGTCAAAACACATTTTACAACCTTTTGACTGTCTCAAATACTGGGTCACTTTAATAATTAGGTACCTAGCTAACTAGCTGAGCTATCTACTACAACAACAGAACAATTAGTTTGTACAAGTCATTAAGATAGTCACTGCTGAAACAATGGATCTCAATCAGCTGTTTGAAACTATTCGAAGCCCAGTGAGTCATGTCAGCTGTTGCCATTTTTGACCCCTCAATGTTGCAACTCTATCTCAACAGCTCTGGCTGAGCCACACCACACCCTGTCCTATTTTCATTTGATTTACAGTACCTGTCATTAAAGTTTGCTAATGTTACAATTCAGTCCTATAATTACATTTATAAATGGAGTGGTCAAAATATCTACATTATAAATACTTATTAGGCAACTGTGGCAGAGAGTAACACTACTGTGTTTGCAAATTGTGTAACACTCAATTTCGTAAAATGTTTTTTTTTTTTTCAGTTGTGCATGTTCTAACACAGCTCATGCTATAATATGCTGTTGAACTGGCCAATCACCACTTTCATTAGTCATTAAAACAAGGTGCTGTACCATTTTCCATTCACTCTCAGCAAAGCAAACTATCAACTGTTAATCCCTTCTGTTTAAACCCGTTACATGGCAGGAAATATCCACTTATTAGGTACACAAAGGTAAAATGAATGCAGTCTAACAGTCCTGCAACAAATCCTCCCTAGATAAGGATATTTTTGTTGAAACTGATTATGGTGCGAATTCTACTGTAGAATTTAGTGTATGGTGGTGCTGTATTGCACTGCTAGTGTTTTGTCTATCCCATTTACAAGCTCAAATACTGGGTCACTTTCAGTATAATCACTGTATAATGCAGTATAGTTAAACAGCACATTTTATACTTCCTGTAGGAAGGATGTTTTGTTTTTACAGGACCATAGTGGATTGCATTAATTTTAGCTAAAAGTACCTTAAAAAAAACCCAGTACAAGTATACCTGTTTTTTTATAAATGGAATGTCTCATACTAAAGTTAACCTAATTTTTAAAATATTGCAAAAAAAAAAAAAAAAATAAAGGACTGTGTATTAAAATATTTTAGTTTTCTAGAGTCTGTTTTATTTGAGTTACAAAATATGAAGTGCCATCAGCAAACTCCTCAGGAAAGTCTGCCAACCTTCTTGTGTTACAAGTATTTACACCCAAAAATCAATGATATCCACTAAGCTTCACACTGCTTTCTGGTCTGCTGTTCCAGAGTCCAGGTCTCAGTCAAGTTGTCTAAGTTCCACAGTCAAAGTTTAAATATTTAAAATATTTACAAAGTTCTGAACTCAAAAACTCCCAAATCATACTGTAGCTTGTTCAATGCAGAGGCAGATGCCAGATGTGTGACTGCTTCAGTAGTGTGAGGAAGTGAGTAAAGCTGGTGGAATTAAAGGAGCTGTTAAAGAAATGTGGTCCTCTACAGGGTCGTTGTAGTTTTACAATTCTTCCTCCTCTAAAGAAAGCCTGAAGCGAACAGGTCTGTACACGATTCTTTCAAATTACACGTTAAAATGTCTTTTTAGCCATTGTGGTACAATAGCTTCTATGATCCTCTTTTGTAAAACAATGAATATGACAAAAGACAGATAGGGGAAGAAAGGCCACCCAGATAGCCACTCGTTCATCAAACATCTTTTTTTTTTTTTTTTTTTTCCCCCCAGAGCATCTCTGAACATTAAAATAAAACTCAAATAAATAGAAATACAGCAGAGAAATGGTCAAATAAGACTGATTCTGGTTTGGTCCATCCCTGAGTTCTTTTGAGAAGGACAAAAATACCAGAAGGAAGAGACAAAAGAAAACGATCCATGGGAAAAAAAGCAATTATGTTGATGGGGTATATCCTACACATTTCCATTGCGTTCAGGATGAAAAACAAATTCTTATATTCCTCTGGTTTCCTGAGGCTCATCAGCAAGAACATCCATCAATGGGACAATTCCCAGCAGTGAAGGTTACACAGAGGTGATGACAATCATGAGGTGTGGTGAGATGCTGGAGATCCTGCTGAGAAGATCGGGGGCGAGCTGAGATAAGTGGCTCTCTGAAAACTCACATGGTGGGAAAATCTGCAGCACATAGGCGGGCTGGAAACACAAAGAAAACAAACCACAGTTAGGAGCCAACAGATTTGGCACCTGGTCAAGTGCATCATTTCAGTGATGACAGCATCAGTAAAAAAAAAAAAAAAATCAAGTGTTCATACAATGAAAATAAATAGTTTTAAAGGTGAATGCAAAGATCACACATGAATTATGCATACAGACAAATCCGCATACGCAGAAGTAGACAAGCTGCAATTACTGTGGTGGCACCTCAGTTGTAAACCAGTGAATAACACTGTAGTGAAATTCATGAAATACCTGAAATCCGGACTATTGACCGGTGCCATCTTAAGCTGCACCCACTAAATTTAAGAAGAAAAAAAATTTTGTACATATATAGGCCGCACTTGTCTATAAGCCGCAGGTGTCCACGTTGTAACATGAGATATTTACACAAAGATGTTACACAGCTTTTGTCGTCTTTTTGGATTGAGTCAGTTCTTCACACTGCCTTCTCCAAAGTCTCACCATCCATTCATTGATGCCAAGCTTATGTGCAGCAGCTTCCTTCTTCAACAGATTGATTGCCTTTAACTTGAAAGCTGCATCATATGCATTTCTTCATGCGTTTTCCATGATGAGGGTGTGTGCATGAAGCACAAAATGACTGATCTGAAGAATTTAGTGTGAGTGCATTTGATTTAATTCAAACATTTTCATCGGTCCACTGTGAACTGTTCGGTAATTTCATCTGTCTGATGTGACGAGGCTAAATGTATTGGCAGCATGAAGCTTGTTAGCCCGTAAAAATCCATAAATTAGCCGCATCGTTGTTTAAGCTGCAGGTTTCAAAGCTTGTGAAAAAAGTAGCGGCTTATAGTCTGGATTTTACGGTAACCTTTTAAAACACATTTTCCACCTGTCCAGCACATCTAACATGTTCACAAAGTAATTAAACATCTTAAAATAAGAGGTGTGTCTATATTTTTGTGCTCACCAGCTACATACTGTATATGAGAGGGTCAGAATATTAGGAACACCTCTGAATATAATGTATACATTTTATAATTTCACCAACAACAAACATTTTGAGCTTCATAAACACAGATGTTAAGGCAGAAGTGTTAAAACATTGAGATGCATACAATTGTACAGGTGTGCCTATTAAAGTGGTAGGTCAGCGTACTTCCTGATGGGCTTGACTGGCTACCCCATACTGCACTTTCACATCCCCACACAAGCAGAATGTTAAAATGCTATTTTTTCTCCCAAAGCCAACCAATTTCAGACTAGTGCTCTGAATAACTTCCACCTTCATACAGACAACCTCCAAAGGGACAGACTGCCAGCTGTGAACAATCTAAACATCACTGCTTTCTGTTCCACTGCATTAACAGTGTGTGAAAGCAGATTACAAAGAAAAACCTTTACACATTTCAACAAACCTGTCTCACCTGATTGGAACCTGGGTTGGGAATATTGATTATACCAGCAGCCAACTTTGTCTGCAAGTAGCTGATAAAAGCAGCCTTCAGAGCTTGAGTTTGGTTTAGAACATCATCTTGATCTCGTCCACATGGCAAAGCAAGGAGAAGACAGAAGTCACTGTCCCCCTGCGGAAGGGAAAAATAACCAGTGTTGTTAGCAAACAATTTAATAAAACAGAAAATAACTCATTGGAAGCAAGTTTAGAGACATACCGTCATTCTTCTGGCTACACTCTCCAGTTGTGAAGCCTCTAGTCTCATTCTCTGGACAATCCTAAGCAATGCGCCTCCCTCTTGTAGGGGAAGTGATCGATGAGCCAAGGCTTTGTTGCCACAGACAAAATGCAGCTGGACTGCAGCTGTGTCATTCTTCAGTGCCAGTAGGCCTTGCCACACAATAGGGTATTTCTGTTTAAAAGAGACACATTTATTAGACAAAGCCAGTTCTGATCAGCAATCCTGAACAGTTTAAATTGTTGTGATTAGTTTTGTCTTACTGTGAGCAACTGCACCATATTAACAGTCTGTGACATCTTGACCTCAGGTTTTGGCTGGAGGTCTGTACCCTAAGGATTCAAGAAAATGGTGCATTTTATCATGAACAGTTTCTGTAACATCAACACATTTGCATAGACACTACTGACAGTTTATTAATTACACACCGCTTAGCCAAATGCAATCTAATACCACAGCCCTGATTATTTCCATTTCATGGAGGTTATGTTAATTTTTGTTGAAGCTGTTTGACAACCATTGAATCAACTGTATAATTGTTTTAGAGGCTGCAGTTTGGTGCTGTTGAACTCTTTTGTATTATACTGGAGCTTTTCCTAATATGAAGTCTACAGTCATATGGAGTTGGCAACATAGTAGAAACCCCTTGCAGCATAATGCAATACAACCTTTACAAAGGTAGGTTATAATGCAGAGATTACTTAATAATGTTAACTAGGTGTACCTTATAAATTGGGATGTTTAGTTCAGTAAACTCACCATAGTCGGTGTGACGTTCAGCTGGGGCTGGTTAAGTCCAACAGCAGATGTTTCTGGCATTTGAGAGTGGATGCCTCTTGGGTTAGAGTACACCCCTGAGTACTCTGTGAATGAGCCACTAGGTCCTGGTGGCATTAGCTGAACTCTCTGTGGAGATGCCATTGCTGGTCCAGACTGCCGGATACCCATCATTCCATCTTTAGAAAGAGGGGAGTGGGGTCTCTTTACCTCTAATGGTTTTGTTATATCCTTTTCAGACACACCTTTAATCAAAACATGTGCTCTTGGAGACTGTGATAAAGGTATGCTGGAAGGTGTTGAAGAGGGGGGAAGAGTCTCTTGAATGTGTCCAGAATGAGGGTCTGTGGCTGAACGCTCCACCTGCTGGTGCAAGAGCACTCGCATATCTCTCTGTGCCATGTAGGTTTCTAACTGGACACTACTCCTTACAGGCCCACGAGGATCTGACTGCATAGTCTCTGGTTTCAACTGTGTAGCCGATTGTCTTCCGCCCATGTGGAAGTGCCTGGCTTCTTCCTGCTCCCCCTCATGACTCCTCAGAGAACCAGGGTTTACCTTGAGAACCTTGTCTCTGCCAACAGCCTGGGGCGAGGTGGACTGTGGCTGCATAGGACCAGGCCAAGGAGATGCAAGAGGCTCACTATGTATCCCATAACTCATTACAGAAAGAGGTGGAGTATTGACTCTAACATCTCCTTGGACAAGATGCCCTACTGGAATTGATTGGGTAACACAGTGAGGAGACATCCGTCCCAATCCTCCAGGCACACTATGAGGTGGCATGATAACCGACTGCTCTGGATGATGCACACTAGTAATAAACTGTTGCATGGCAGGAAGGCCAGTGGATAGCATCACTGGTATGCCCTTGGGTGATGAGGAGCCCATGGGTGAAGACACTTTAGTAAACTGAGTGTGTGGATGACCTGACTTACGTGGGGACCGTGGTTCCTGTTTAACCCCACTCAGATGTGAAGGAGCTCTGTCACCAGATGCTGTAACAAATCCGACATGATTGCCTGGTGGAGAGGGCAAATGGGGACTTATTGCAGGACTTATAGTAGTGCTCCAAGGTGTTTTAGTGCCATCAGCACTGTGAGGATCAGTACTGTCCATTTTCTTTTGATGTTTTAATGGCATGTAGTCCTGATGGTAACTCATTACTTGCTGGTTACTTGGTGGGAGACGCTTAACAACTCCTTGAGGTCCAGACTGGTAAGCAGTTTCCATCTTTTCCAAACCAGTGCTTTCTTGCTTCATAGAAGACAAAGTTGACTGTGTTTTGCTAGGATGCCCGTGATCTGTTTGTGATGAAGGCCCCTTTTGAAGTCCTGACTGAGAATGACCATGTATGTCCTGCTTTATCTGGGGCATAGATACCAACTGCTGAGCTTCCATGTCACCTGCTGTTGCTTGGGGGATTTGACTTATTTTTGCACTAATCCGCAGAGGTCCCTCTGTTTTCTGGCCCGAGTGGCTCAATACTACCACTCCTTCAGATGTTTTTACCCTTAAACCCGGGCAAGATCCCATGCCAAGTGTTTGACTCTCAACAATGAAGCGAACGGCACTTCCCCCCTCATCACCAATAGATGATCCATGGTATGATCCAGTATCCTCCTTGTTACTCCTGTATGTTGGTATGGGTAGAGGCATCTCCACACAGGGATTTCCAGCACTCATGTTTACTCTGTCCTCAGGCTCTGTAGGGTTGCAAACACGACTGATAACAGAGGTTGCAGTGGATGCAATAACAGATATCACAGACTTTGTCTCAGGAGATGGTAGTGATGCTGGAGGTCGAACAACAGGCAGGGCTGAATGACCTGGCATTCTACTTTCAAGCAACGGAACAGATGAAGCATTACTTTCAGATTGGTTCTGGTCTCGGACGGCAGGCAGATTACTAGAAACAGAACTACTGCCTGACAGTGAAATATTTTTGTGCTTCATAAGAATCTGTCTCAAGTCACTTGTGCCATGATCCACATCCATGTTTTCAGAGTCTGAGGCTAAAGGCTGGTTTTCCTTGGAAGCTAATGACAAGACAGGTGAGGAGGAGACCCCTGTACCTTTAGACTGGTGGTGCCAGTCTGGTGGAGAAATAGGATTTCTACTTGTTTGAATGGGTCTGATATTTGGCCTGTTAGCTAGTGGAGACAGGGAAGGTGAGGTGCACTCAGGTGGCAGCTGTTGAGGCTTAGTGCATACTGGACTCTTAGACTGGGGGTAAACAGATTTAACATATTGAATCTGTTCTTCAGAAGATGACTGTGACTCTGCATTTAAATCTGTAGCCTTGACAACTGAATGCTCACGTTCTGGCTTCCAAGTAGTAGGGGTTATAACCGCTGCAGTTGCTGCTGATGGGGTTGTCTCAGAAACTATCTTTACACCAGTTGCTGTGCCATCTGCTAAAGGAGTTGTCAATTCCTCACTTACTGAATGCCCTTCCTTTAAATCTCTTCTTATTTGCTTTTGGCCTTTGGAACGTTTTGGTGTTTTAGGTCGTCCCTTGGTGCCCTTTTTGGATGTAGTTGGGAACACAGGTTCCTCCTGTACACCAGATATATTTGTTTCAGGTTCACCTTCCTTGTCAGGCTGAATGAAATCTTGCATGTCAGATTCTGAACCGATAGATGCAATTAGTGGAGGTGCTTGAGTTAAGGATACAGTTGGATCCTCAGCAGTTATTGAGTCAATAGCAGCCATGAGTTCTGTCTCACTAGCAGGATTGGAAGGTTTATCTTCATCTGGCTCACTTTTTACTTCTGTATGTGGGACAGTTGGTGTTGCTGGTTCTGTTGGAAAAGCTGGATCTGTAAGTTTGGCAATGTTCTCCACAGCCTGCTCCAATTCCAACTCTTGTGAAATGAAGCTTTTTGATGTTTCCAGGAGTTCCTTTTCCAAAGAACTACTATCCTTTTCTTCATTGTTGGGGTCTCCTTTGTTAGCATTAGTGCACTTTGAAACATGATCACTCTCGTCACCAGGTCTGGACTTTTTTGAAGAATCTTCTTGATTTTCAAGCTCATCATCCCCTAACTGAAGGAGATCTTTCACCTCAGTGACATTTAGTCTTATTTTGAGGTTCTTGAGGACAGGAGACTTAGGAGTCCTTATCAGCTTAGTTTTTCCTCCCACAATCTTGTCTTTTTCCAAGGTGGGTTTCTCTTCCAAGACCAGGTAATCAGTTTCTTTTCCATTTGATTTACCTTCAAAACTCTTTTCATGGAGAACATCTTTCTCCTCTGCCTTTTGGACAGCCTTTATTGATGGAGCTTCTATATGTGACCGTGATAACTCTTGCAAAGTAGAGGTATCTTCATCTGTGATATCCATTTCGTGAACATCCTCCTCAGCTAGCTCATTTTTGTCCCCTTTCCCTGTTAATCCAGATCCTAAGGCTGTGGACATCTGATTCAATGAACCTTTTGTGGGATGATGGTGTGTTTTCCCTTTAGACATTTTTGGAATTCGTTCACCACTTTCCGATTCATTTGAATCTGTGTCTTTATCGGTTTTTGATTTTTCTGCTTTAAGAGTTGAATTATCATCACCTTGTTTGCGATTCTTTGGAGGACGGCCTCGTTTAGTTACAGGCGTTGGAGCAGATGAACACTGTTCAATGTGTTGTTGCTGAGTTGCATCTTTGTCTGTACCTTTCTTTCGTGATGAGCGTGGCGATTCTGTAATTTCCTTTCCAGAACGAACTGGTGCATCATCTTCAACTGGGGTGGCATATACAGATTTAACATTTCTTCGCCTGGTTCTGCCTAATGATATGCTTTGTTCTAACATATCAGGATCTGATCCATGAATAGGAGATTTAGCTGTGGACTTTGATTCAGCTCTTGGGGATGATCCACGTTTCAGCTTTTCTTTGTCAATGCGCTCACTCTTGCGTATAGCCTGTTTCTCAGGGCCCAAAGCAGACATGGTGGGAATAGGAGCAACTTGAGCAGGGGATTGTTTGCCCTTTCTATTTTTCATTTCTTTTGTTTTATGTTCTTTCTGAGGTGAGACTGGCTCATCATTTGCATCATTATCAGTAGGCATCTGCACTTTACTAACTTGAAGTTTCCTTTCTGCCTCAGGCTCTGCTACTGGCCTACAAATGGATTGGGTCTCTTTCTTAACTATATCCAGGTCCTCTACATGACTAGGTGGTATGGGACTGCTGACTTCGGGCACCTCTGATTGTGTTGTCTCAGGATCAAGCTCTGGTTCTAAACTGCTAACAAACTCATCATGGGAATCATGGCAGCATGGTTGTTCTGTAACCTGAGGCTTTACATCTTCTGTAAGAATTTCCAATTTCCCTTCAGATGTAAATTGTTTACATCTATCCACTGAATAACTAGCATCAGATGCGGCTACAGGTACCTGTTCAAAATCAGACGTTGTCTCGCTTAATGAGTGGTGTATGGGTACATGTTCATTATCTTTTACCTCTTCCTTTATGAAAGAGACAGGAGGATATGGGTCAGGGGCTGGATTTAATGCAACACATTTTTCTTCTGATGGAGAAAAGTCCCGAACCACAGACTGGATGACAGAAGTAGGTGTGAGTCGTGGTTCAGGAATCAGCTCTTCAGCAGG
>NW_018127969.1:1605780-1607476 GCF_001952655.1 Monopterus albus | reverse complement strand
TTCTGGCTCTATGATAGAGTCTGTTGTTTTAGGTGATGGCAGCAGTTGTTGGTCTTTAACAGGTGCTTTTTCTACTTTGTTCTCATCAATCAGTATGGCATCTCCTTTTGCTTCTTGTTGGTGTTGGCTTTTATTCTTCTGTTGTTGTAGTCGTGTGAATTCCAAAAAACGACTATGGAAAAGAACAACTGGACCTGTGTCAAGCTCACCATCTACTGTCCCTTGCTGACCAGGATGTTGGTTTTCTGAATGCTCAGGTTCTTCATACTTGCGTTCCAAGTGTTGAAGTCGTCTGGAGTCCAGCTCAAAGACCGCACTGTGAAGAAAGCGGGAGGCAAATAGTTCCCTGCGTTCCTGTTCCTCCGGCTTAGGGTCGTCCTTCCTGTCATCAAGTTTGTCTTCAGATCCACTTCGAATCTTTTTCTTTTTCATGTACCAGGAAGGTGTAGGTCTTGGTGTTGATTCTACTTTCTCAGTATCTTTTCTGGTGCGGAAACTTGCAAAGTGAGAATCATAATCTAAAAATGACCAATTATCCTCTCTGGACGATGAGAGCGATTTAGCACGCTCAAGCAGAGCTTTTGTATCAGGTGTGATGGTCTGGTCAAGTGCAAAGGAGTAGAATTTGTTCCTTTCGAGCTGTGCTTGTTTGGGGTCTGAAAACCTGTCAACCCTTGGCCTCTCAGAAAAAGGCATTGATGTTGAAGGCACAGGAGAGTGGGGTTTGGGGTCTCTGTCCTCTTCAGAGTCAGATCGTACTTCCCCTGGCTCCAAGTCATGCCAAATACCATATTCCAAACGCTTGCGAGTGTGAATGTTTTTACTTGGACTTCGAGAAAAGTTGAGGTCAGGTAACATGTCTTGTTTAACTCTGCTCTCCCAACGCTTTTGTTGCTCTTCTTCCCCACTAAGTAAAGGAGTGTTGGGCTTGTTTACTTGTGTGTTATGTGGCCTTTTGACTAATAGTTCCAAATCCGAGTGAATGTTTTCATCATTTCTACTTAATTCTTTCTGAGAATGATCTACAAAGTCCTCATCTGTTGGATGAGAGAACTGCTGATGTCCGGGGGAGGAGGTGTTGTTCCAGTCAGGGTCTTCACTTTTTTGCCTAAAACTCCTGTAGATGCGCTCTCTCTTTATCCCCGAGTCAGTATCAAACTGGTCTAGTTTCTTTAGTTTGTGAGATGGGAAGTTATCTGTGACATCCTCAGGCGGTTTACCAACTTCATGCACAAGACTGCGATGTTCCAAGTCCTCTGCTTCACTTACTTGAGGACTTCCCGATTTGTCAGGTTTGTCAGACTCACGCTGCTGTTGCTGCAAACGTCTATTTTGCTCCATTTGTTTGCGGTAACTCTGTGATAGGTCAATGTCAACATGGTCTTCCTTGGTCTTTGCACTTATGTCAGTGTCAGAATTCTGACTACCAAATTTGAAAGTAGAAAGGTGTTCTTGTTCTCTTGTGCTGCTCTGGTCTAGAATCCCTTCATGTGAAAATCTTCTGGATGAAGAGTGAGCTGAATGTCGTTTCGAGTCCAGTGGATCCAAAGATCCCTCTGATTTCTCACTTTGTCCTCTAACATCCTCTTGACAATCCTTCTGATTGCCACTTTTATCAGGTTTGAGTCTTGAATCTCTCCGTTGTGAATCTTTGTGCTTGTCAGTGTCCGACTCTTTCAAATATGTGGCACTGGCA
>NW_018127969.1:1600163-1605686 GCF_001952655.1 Monopterus albus | reverse complement strand
TTTTTGAGTCGATGTTTCCCATCCAAGTCTGGATTATCACTTTTACTCATCTCAACTCTCTCTGTTTTTACAGAGTCATGCTGAGCAGTTAACTGATTTACAGGAAGAGAGTCACCATCCTCCTTACATTTCTGCCTCTCATGAGCATCTTGGTCTGATCCCCTTCCTCTTCCAGATCCTTCATCAAAACCAGTCTCAAGCTCTGCTTCGGGTGCTGGATTAGATGGGGACTGCCCCTTTACTTTCCTTGATTTAATCTTGTCAGCTTTGTCTTTGTCACCTTTCTCTTTTCGTTTTACACGTTTGGTTTTCTCAGCACCTGCCACACGGTCTGGCTGACTACTCTTCTCACTCTTGTCACTTTTGGAGACATGTTCCAATAGGGTCTTTTCTGATTTGTCAAAATGTGGTGGCGACATTGAGCTTACACTACCACTTTGCTCAGAGGACTGGCTATAAACCCGCCGTTCTGAGTCCCTGGGAACACGCTCAGATGGTGAAGGTGACACTGTAGGAGTAATAGGTCGTCTTTGATGGGAAGGGCTCCATCTGCTGCGGTCAGCCTCAAAACGTTCTCTCTCTCTTTCTCTCTCTCGCTGAATATATGTGTATTTTCGGATGTCTTGTTCAAAAGGGTCTCTGTAGTACCTGTAGTCTCTTGGGTCTTCATGGTAACGTGGGTCAAAGTGATCCCCCTGATAATGTTCCAGTTCAGGAAAGCGGTCTCTGCTTCGAGCAGAATAGTCTCTTCGAGCATCATCTGGATAGAGGCCAGGAGTTCGTATATTCTCATAGTATGCCCTTTCTGCTGTAAATTCATGGTATGGAGGCCTGCGATCCTCTCTACAGAGAGAATGAGGAGAACAGAAAGAGATAAATCATGAATTATGTTAAAGATGCTTTGTTACATTCAAATTCAGAAGAAGGGCAAAAAAAAAGACCACTGCATGCAATGAACAATATGCACAATTTACCGTCGCTCAGGAGGTATTTCATACAAGTCTCTAATGTCTTGACCAGATGCCTGCATAGATCGGTAAAATGCAATCTGACTCTCTTGACTCGCAAAATCCACCTGGTATAAACAAATACACACATAAGTAAATAAACACAAAAAATAATCAAATGAATATTATTTGAATTTCATTTTTTACCTTTATTTTATTGCCACCAATCTTCCAGCCTTTGGTCTCTCTTACAGCTACCTGAGCAAAATCTGTGTTATTGTACAAGATGAGGGCCATCCCTTTCAACCTGTCAAACACAACCTAAAAAAGGACAACAAAAAATCATAATTTTTAAAAACTGCACTGAAATCAAAAGCAGCACATCCTTAGCAGGAGGAAATATACAAAACACCTTACCTTTACTACAGGTCCATAGCGGCAGAAATGCCGTGTAAGGTATTGCTCTGTGATATTGGTGGCCAAACCATCTAGCCAAACACATGTTGTGGGCATACTCTTCCCAAAACCAAGCTTCAAGGAGAAAAAGGAAAACATGTATATTATACACACACACACACAAAATATACTAAAAACAAACAATAGAAATGCTACTATTGTTTACAAAAAAAACCCACTACCTTTAGTCTGTTGCTTCCAAGGTACTCTCCATCCATCTTCTTTATGGCCTTGCAGACACTGGCGATATCAGAATACTGCACAAAGGCATACTGGGGAACTGCATTTACTTTTTTGATGTCAATGTCCTCAAGGAGAAAAGAGAGAACAATATCAATTGTAAAGTCTACAAATTTATTCTACAGTACACATTAAAAATGGCAGCTTACCACAATTTCTCCAAAGCGCTGAAAAATGTCACGGAGTTGTGAAGAACTGGTGGTCTTTTCAAGGTTGCCTATAAATAGTGTCCTTGTGGCCTTTGGGTGAAACTCATCTATCCGCCCATCCAATGGCCTAAACTCATTTTCACTCTCTGTTTCTGGGTGAAGGAAGAAGTTAATCATTAATATTACTGGTGTGCTACTCAGGTTCATATTCTCCATCACCTGCACATAGTTTTGTGACATCACTTTTGCGAAATGAATGTGACTGCACCAAGTATTCATGGTGAAGAAAAAAAAAGTAGTTCAATACAATACATACAATAGTTGTCATTACTTACCAGGACCATTCCAGGCAGTGACTTCAATAAGCATGCCAAAGAACAGCTTTCCTTTGGAGACACTAAGGGCTTTCTCCTGATCCTCTTGCTGTCTAAAGAACACCAAACCATATCGGTCCTCTGATGCTCCATGAATTTGTACTGAGGTCACTTTCCCATGTTTCTTAAATTCATGGAAGAGCCCATCTTTTAAACTTGTGTCTGCCGACAGAAAATGAATTAGGATTAGTCTAATATGTAAAGTTGTCAAAAACAGTGCTGAAAAAAGATTTTACAAAGAACCATCATAACCATGACCCAATGCACGTGCTATCTATAGGAATTTTATAAAAATTTTCTTCCCACATAAACCTGTGGATAGAGATATGATATTTTACATGTGTGGACTCTTTCTTCCTCTCAGTCGTTCCTTCCTAGATTTTTTTATTTCTTATTGAAATGCTTGTTACAATGACATTTCTGTGTCCGTCACATTAAAATTTGTGTTGTGAGGGGAGGGACTAAAGGTGAAGCAAGGCTAGAAGCAACAATATACAATGCAGTGATTAAGTAAAGATGATTATGACTATACAGAATATTAAAATTTTGCTAACCTTTGTTGTAACTACATTAGCAATCTGGCAAGAGCACATTCGCAAAATTATTAGAAGCGGAGTGACGTGTATCTCGATGGGATCAAATCCAAAATTGAAAGCTACTTGACCCCAAATAACAGTACAACAATTTAAGAAAAACATAAATCATTTTTGCATTACAAATTCAATCTTGAATATTTCTCCACCAATAAAGAAACAGCACTAAAAATGGCTTGGGCAATAGGTACATTTTAGTACACAAACCCTTGGCAGGCAAAATAAGTGTCAGAAAACAGGACAATGCAATAAGAAGAAACAAACAGTCTGCTCCAAAATAAATTCACATTTTCAGAAGTCCCAAACTTGGTTTCTAAACATGGTCACATGATCTACTGCTACCTAATTCTGACTTGATTCATGTTATATCAAGTGCTTTGTAAACTATCTGTAAGCTGTAAAGAATCCCATTTGTATCCCAGTTGAAACAAAAATAATTTAGATTTTATGGATGCAATGCGATGGTGCCCCTTCACAGCAAGACTTGCTAGTAGTTCTAAGTTTAAAAAGTGACACTGATTGCTGGTACTGTATAACTCTTTGGGAGGATTGTCTTGGACTCTGCCAAAATTATTGGCACCCCTGCATTTTACTCAGATAACAGACCACTTCTCCTAGAAAACTGTTGCAATCAAAAATTCTTGGGTATTCTCATGTTTATTTCATTCGTTTGCATTAAAACACAAAAATACTGGAAAAAAACAAACAAACAAAAAAAAACCAAATCTGATAGATTCCACATAGAACTCCAAAAATGGACTGGACACAATTATTGACACCTTTTCAAAATCATCAGAAATAGTTTTATTTCAAGCATGTGATGCTGCTTTAATTTGTAATGAAACTCACCTGTAGCAATCAGCAGGTGCTGGCAACATAGAAATCACACTTGCAACCAGTGAAATGGAAAAAAGTTGACAACCTTTGTGTCATGTGGACCTCACTGAGCATGAAGAAACTAAAGAAGAGCAAAGAATTGTCTGAGGATTCGTGAAACACAATAGTGGAAAAGCCTGGACAATCTCAAGGCTACGAGTCCATCTCCAGAGATCCGGCTGTTCCTGTGTCCATTGTGCGCAACATTGTCAAAAAGTTTACAGCCCATGGTTGTAGCTGATCTCCCTGGATGTGGACCAAAGAGAACAATAGATGACAGAGTGCAACAAAGGATTATTCAAGTGGTGGATAAAGAACCTCGATCAACTTCCAGACAAATTCAAGCCGACCTGCAGGCACACGGTGCAACAATGACAACTTGCACTATCCATCACCATCTCAATGACAAGGGACGCCATGGTAGGAGACCCAGGGGGACCTCACTGCTAACAAAAAAATCATAAAGACAGATTGGAGTTTGCACAAACTTACCTGAGGAAGCCACAATCTTTCTGGAAGAATGTCCTGTGGACATTTAGACTACAATAGAGCTTTTTGGTCGAGCACATCATTCTGCTGTTTTCTGAAAATGAAATGACACCTTCAAAGAAAAGAACACGGTCTCTACAGTCAAACACGTGTAGGTTCACTGATGTTTTAGGGTTGCTCTGCTGCTTCAGGCACTGGATGTCTTGACTGTGTGTATGGCTTTATGAAATCTGAAGCCTACCAACGAATTCTGGGGTACAATGGAGGGCCCAAAGTCAGGTCTCCATCAGAGGTCATGGGTCTTCCAGCAGGACAATAACCCAAAGCAGATTTCAAAACACACCATAAATGGTTTGAGACAATGTGCTGGAGAACTCTGAAGTGGCCAACAAGGAGTCCAGATCTATAGCCCATAGAGCACCTGTGGAGGGATCTCAAAACGGTGGTTGGAAGAAGGAACCCTTCAAATCTAAGACCTGGAGCAGTTGTCAAAAGGAGAGTGGTCCAAAATTCCAGTAGAGAGGTGTAAGAAACTCACTGATGGTTACACGAAGCAACTGATTTCAGTTATTTTGTCCAAAGGGTGTGCTACCAAACATTAAGTTGTGGGTGTCAATAATTCTGTCCAGTCAATTTTTGGAGTCCTGTGTGGAATGGATCAGATTTTTTCCCTCTGTTTTCATGTTGTTCCAGTGCAAACAAAAGAAATAAACATGAGAACACCAAAGAAACTGCAACTGCAACAATTTTCTAAGAGAAGTGGTTCATTATCTGACAGAAATGCCCAGTATTTTTGGACATGCCTATATATCTAGAATCTCACCCGTGGAGCGCACTGGTAGGTTTTGCACTTTAATTCCAAAGCTTCTGCGTGGCTCATCTGAATCAAGCACTGTAGAAGACTGAGGAGGTGCGTGCGCAGCTGAGGACTGAACAGAACGTGTCTGAGACCCATCACTTGAGCTGCTGTTTGAATCACTGTTGTCAGAAAAAGAAAAATCAGAAAACAATTAACAGACACTTGTCAGTCTGAGTCACATATTAGCTGTTGATGGTTGTCCACTGTCAAAATGATTTAATTAGACAACAAACCCATGGAACACAAAGTGCTAATAATCTAACAAAACATATCACACCTGCCACTGCCTGTGCTGCTGGTGCTGCTGACAGAATCAGAGCTTGAAGATCTGCTGTTGGATCGAGATCTTGGGCCTCTCCCAGGGGACAAAGGTGCTCTTTTAGGAGAATGGGGAGTTTTGGGAGTTTGTCCTGCAGCCCGTTGTGGGGAAGGGTGCCTTGACTGTGAGGAATGAGATGATCGGCTCCGACGGGGATGGTAAGTTCTATCAAGACGTCGTCCTCTGTCATCTCTGTAGAGGTCACGCCGTGTAGAATTAGA
>NW_018127969.1:1581553-1600145 GCF_001952655.1 Monopterus albus | reverse complement strand
CAAAATGTGGGTCTGATGCCTCAAAGCTTCCCCCAATAGCACTGGACCCTGGGCCAGCAGCAGAAAACATAGAACGATCATGGTAATAGTCAGCATTGTAGTGACGCTGTCTGTCAAAAGAGCCACTGCGGTCATGGTGTCCATATGGGCTGGGATCGTAAGCACGTTCATGGCTTTCTGAACTACTGTAAAGTAAGAACAGAGGAGACAAGAAAAAAATAGTTATGATTCAAAACATAAATGTCAAAAAATGACTTTTTACTAAAGCTAAAATGCAAAATGATGAAAATCCAAATGGTCAGTACAGCAAAGACATCAGATAAGACATAAGGTCAATTTAAGTAACTTAATACAAGCAAAGATGAGTGCCAGTATTTCCAGTGTACTGATCCTGCTGTTTTTTTTTCTTGGTAAAATCTATTAGTCAATTTTTGATTTGGAATGATCAAAACCAAACATCTCTTCAATTCAGTTCCAGTTTGGCAACTAATAAATAAGTCAGGACTTGAACCTATGTTATACAACTGCTTTTTAAACTGTGCCTTATTTCAGCAACATTTGATAGTAAGTTTCATTCAAATGTGGATGTTTGGCTCCTGTATCTAACCTGTCACCAGCTTAAAATTGTTTTATTCACAAAGAGAAACCAAGACTTACAAAAGCTCAACTTTCTATACTGTACATTCATAAGCTGTCACATGGAACAAAATTGCCCCTGACTTTCATAGCGAATATTTGCTTCATTTTGATGATCAAATTGTACAAGCACATAATTCAGCAACGCTAAAATGTTGATCTTGGTCTGTTTCAATTACTACATTTGCAAAACTAAAAACATAAGTATTTTTAGACCCTCAAGGTGCCCAATGGAACTAATTTCAGATATTGTTTATGAACTACCGCTGTAAGAAAATTAAAATATAAACTAAAATTAAGTTTTCAACAAAATGTTTCTATCAAGGATCTAACTGACACTGCAATGTAAAATGCATGCAGTTCAGAATAATGCATTTACCTTGTAGCACTGATAGTGGAAAAAGGGCCCTTACATACACAAATGACATAAGCATATTTTATAAATGCATTTTAGAAAAATATACATTTCCTCTTTTGCATCAAAGTAAGAGCAGTGCAAAACCTGGTATTAGACAAAGCACTACAGTAGGTTAGAGAAAGAAAATATGCAGAGGGCAGAGCAATACCAACCTTTTGGAAAAGAAGTTACCAAAACTAATCCAAATAAAAACTAGGTGGTCAGAATGTGAGAGCCCACATGAAAAATCAAGGGGAAAAAAAAAAAAAAAAAAAATTCAATTGATCTAATTTGGCAAAAATTGTTCTCTTGAATCGTACTGCACATTATCTTCAAATACTGTGGAGCACTCGGCCAGTACATTGTTGATGTATAATCCACATTTAGGCTACTTTGTTCTCTTCACTGGATGGAAAAAGGGAAAAATAAAACAACCACAGAAACTGACCTCTGTATGGATTTCAGGACATGTGAGGGAAAAAACATAGTAACATAAAACCTCAATAAATAAATGCACTTAAAAATAAAGATGAGTAACTTCGGGTATTTCAGTGCATTCCAGGTTGCCTAAATGGTAAGACTGTGCTCAAACTGAAAATATCTCCAAATGGTTCAGTCTTGTCTTCTAGTATGAGAAAGTAGTATGTCCCAAAAAAGGATCAAAAATGTATTCCAGGGGTAAATGTCAAGTAGTCTAACGTCACATAAGCTGGTAGACTCGCAAACAGTATGATCACAGCACAAAATCCTCATAGGCTTGTTGAGACAACATAATTCCACAATCTACAGATCCCATCAGTTGTATGAACTAGATGATTTGTAGTAATGTTTCAAGACACCTTGAAAAGGTTGTCTTCAGCTTTCGGTACCATATGTGAGTGCTCTTCTCTTCACTGAGACCTTACACAGCCACATCCACATTTGAGTAATCCAAATGAATGGCAGCTACACCTATCAAGACTAGGGTCCACATCAGTACATCCAATAAGGGGTATCGTATCACATACATCCAGGAAATTACATCCCAACTATCCTGTCTTCACGTGTCTTCATGGCCATCAATCCAAAACAACAGATCCACAAACGCTGCTAGTTGTTTGTTTGGATCCTTAGTGCTCTTTGTTCTTCTTGGTATAGCTTCCGTATTTGGGACAGAAAGTGTTAATGATATATAGTTAATCTCATCCTAAAACAATTGAGATAGCCTAGGAAATACATACTACATCACTCTTTCTGGTGATATGTAACAAGTTCTTCCATCCATTTGTTCAAAACTTAAATCCAGAAAATGCAGTATCCGCAGATGCAAAAATGATAAAAGTACTCCATTGTTGGCAGGACCAGGTGGTAGGACCATGAATTTTTGATTTATTACCTGGAGAGACTCTTCAAAGAAAAGTGCATCCTTCATATCAGGGATTTATTTCCAGCCTCAAGTGATTCCAAGTAAAAATCAAGGATATATCCCATGTTGAGGAGAAAAATGGTTTTAAAAATCCAAAAGCTCCCGGGAGGCAGTTTCCCACAAAACGTAATAAATCCAACACTCACCAGGATATTCCTCACAGATGTAATATCCAAACCAGATGTCAAACCTTGAATTATAGTTACCTTACCAAATGATAGTGTATAGTTAATTTACTTAGATCCCATGGGAAAGGTGAGTCAGTTATGATGAAAAGTGGAACGATCCCTAGATTACCTTTGTGCAACCCCCTTGAGGCATCTATCCCTCACGAATGACCCCACTATGTGTTTAGGTTTAACACCTATCCAATACCTAGATTCCCCTGGATTTCATGGGGAGGCTGTGTCCACTTACCCATCTATTCTCCGTTCATAACGTCCCTCTCTGGTGTGAAGGGACACAGGTGGTCCAAAAGAGAACCCTGTAACGTCTCGACTGCTCGAGGGGGAGCTGTCTTCTAGGCCCCGTACAGCACTAGGAACTGACCCGGGTTCATTGTAGTCAGTCCGAAGGTCCCTGTCTCCCATCTTGTTGACAGCATTGTGAGCTTTCTGCGCACTTTTGATATCCACAAAATCCACAAAAGCTGCAACACCACCCTCTGACCCTCGCTTTCGGAGAACTTTAACACTCTCCACACGCCCATACCTGAGAGAAAATTACAATAAAAACAAAGAGAAAATTATATTCACACCAGTAAAGAATTAAGAAAGTGCAGCTGTTTGTCTAAGAGGCACTGACACACAGGCAAACAGTGATAATTCTTCTCCAATTATAAAGCAAGCAGGTTTAATGCTTCCTTTTATGCAACCCGACAGGAAGGAACTGTCTCAACTTTAGAAAGTGTCTTAAGTTTACAGTTCTTATGCTATATGACAAAGCTTGGTGTTATAAGGTTGGTAATGCCTAGAGGTTTCTAAACAGAAAAATTAAAGTATTACTATTTTTCAAACAACTTTCTGGTATCTCACACATGCCATATTTCAAGGTTTATAACTATAAAATAACATTATCCTAAATCACACAGCTGTCATCAGACCAAAAGAAATGTACCAATATAGCTCCACATAACTGTAATTGGACATGTTTGCCATGTTGTAGATACGTTTGCTGACGAGTTACTGAGTGGACTTCGGATTAAGTAACAAATAAAATTAGCATATAACGTGACATTGCTTTAAATGACTCATATGAACAGGAGAAAGCATAAAAGTTCAAGCTATTAGCTCTCTCTAAATGTAAGGTCTGGTAAGGTAAGGTAGTGGTAGCAAACCCTGAACTTTACTTGTAACTTGCCAACAACGAGTATCTTAGATGACTGTAAATATTGTGTACCGACGTCAAGCAGCTCAACAACTTGCTAATATTTTATTATCAGCTCAACGGGCTCAGTGATCGGTCTCGGACAATCTTTGTTTACCTTTTGATATTTATCTGATAAAATGCTGACCTCTGTTGACTAAAAGTTAGGGAATTAACGTTATGTGTCAGATGTTTCCAAATAATACAAGTCACAAACTGTTATTTGACCTATGTCCGGCTAACGTTAGCTGCCCCTGGGCTTGTACTGATCATGAAGACGTCTCGACTTCCCACAAAATGGTTGGCTGGGTGGTAGCTCAGCGGCTAGCAAACCTAGCTAACGCTACTTGCCTCTTGATGTTAGCAAAAAGTTGGCTAAACATTATAAATTGTAAACATTTACATTTGAGTGGTTATACTACCGTTATTTCTCTTCAACAAGTGTAACCGTGTTGCAATACATCGCAGGTAGTACAAAAGAAAAAATATGATTTGTAAAACTTAAAATGCTAACATTAGCTGAATTAGCATTGGTCGCAGGCTGCCCAGCTAACGTTAGCGCTACAGCTAAACGCGCGCTGCTTCGGGGATACCTCTTGCGTAACGTTAACCTACCGTTTAAAATATTCCACAATTTTCTCCTCGCGAACATGTTCGGGTAAATTTCCCACCCAAAGGTGTCTGGTTTCCCGAACCATCATGTGCTATTATTTCCCCCTTCACGCACATATGATCTCGCCCGTTTCTAATCCCTGCCGGTCGGAGGTCCGCCTGAACAAAATGAACGCCAACAGATTTCGTGACCGCTCTGGGCCTGATAACCTACTCCCGTACTGCCTTAGCTCCTGCGCCCTCGAGCCACACACACGAACGCGCATCTGACTCGTTGATGTCGGTTTTCGGTGCGAGTTGCGCGGCCACGAAGTCGGTGCGCACACGTACAATAGCGAGTACGCAGTTTCTTCAGGAGGAATCTGCAGCGCCCCTGCGGTGTTGTCTGGTTATTTATTAGAATAAATCCCAAGTGTTAAAGGACAAATGTCATCATCAAACGTGTATGTATTATATAAATGTTGAACTGTTGTTGAATTATTTGATAAAAGTTGAATTATGTCTTTACTGCCGAATATATAAATTGGCAAATCCTTTAAAACAAGGCTTGAGGCAACACTGGATTGGGTACCAAGAGACCCATTGAGTCCTAGTACCCCACTGTGTCACTGTTTTTGCCATGTATAGTGTGCTGTGTGTACAGTAGGCCTATCTAATGGAAACTGGGAGGCATAAAGGGCCCAACAGCAAATTTTAGAGCCAGGGATCCAAATAGGTTAATCTGGGCATGGTTGGAGGCTTGTTCCCTTAATCACTCATTGTGAAGTGATTATTACAAAACCAGTGATTGCTTTTTGTACATAGGTGACAAACAATTGCTAATAGCCCCATTTTGTGCCGCTCATGTATTTAGGTCACAGAAGTAACAATTAGTTTGTCTAAAAGAGAATTAACCACAGATGTTTGAAAGACCAAAATGGTTGTTTAAAACACTTAACCTGTCACTGTTCTAAAGGTACTTCCAGAATCTCCAAAAACCGTTCTAACCATCTGGGTGAATTTCCACAAGCTGAATGGTAAAGACTTTTAACCCATTTCCCAGTTGCGCCTTATTTTCCAAATCACAACAAAGATGGTAGCTCAATGGCTACACGAACAGGAAACAAAGATGCAACTTGAGCCACAGCACCAAAATATGCTCCTACTCATATAAAAACTCCTAGAAATGCCACTAGCACACCGGTGTGTTTTTGGCTCACTAAGCAAGTGTCAAAAACATGTCCAGCTCAGACAAAGGGTTTGTGCAGGTCAGCAAGAAATGTGGATAGAGCAGTCATTTTTTCCTGACAAAACTAATATTCATGTCAGCACTAATAATGTTTTGCAACAGCAAAAGTGTCTTGAAGGATTACATTTAATTTTAAGTTAATGATAAAATCTTTTTGATTTATGTATTTGGCAATTTGCTAATATGTGGATAGTAAACATATCAGTGAAATGTTCACAAACAGATAACAGGCTAGCAAACCATCATTCCAATTTACATTGAAAAAGAAAAGTAAGAAAAAACTGTGGTGTGGTGAATAGACACATACATAGACGACAGCTTTACCTTGTCCATAAAAATGTTTTAATAGATGTTTCTGATACACAGAAATATAATTCCATAAACAAGACATTTTGAGATACATGAAATAAATAAACAAAAATAGTCAGCTGGGATCTGAATGAGATGTTATTATTGTAATGCCAAATCATTATGAACAGTGCCATTGTTAGGTGAAGTGCGGTCCAGTGAAAAGCTTTACATGTTAAAAATGCAGATGTAATTACATCAAAAGCACCTTCAAGTTTTGGTCAATAGTGAGTGCTTCAGGATCATTTATTGTGCTCTATTATACATGGCTTTATAACAGCTCTAATGTTACTATTCAGTTGTGCTTACAAATTTTTACCACAAATGTTGTTTTACAATAGCTAAAGGGGTTTAGTGAAAGAGCAGAGTGTCTTTTCGGTTTAGTTTCTGTTTAGTGGGTTTGCCAATGGTTATTTTTTACCTGCTGTGTCTGAGCAGGTGAGTAAAATTATTAGATTTGAAGAGGGATTACATTCAGTCTGTCATATCATGAATTCAGGTGGCTGCCTGGATTAAGTTTCTGCAGCGTCGAGCCCAAAGGTCTTTTGCCTGCTAGAAAGATAAGGAACTGTTCTTGGACAGTAATGATACATATTGTATTTTACATTCAAGAAAATGTTTTCATTTTATCTAAAGATTTAGTTTAGCTGTGGTTTGGCTTAGCAGCTACACAATCACTGTTTAAACTGTAATCTTTCTCTCTTCCTCCTCTGTAATCTTAAAACATATCAATAGTGTATGTGTAATTTAACAAATGTTATGTAGCCTATGTTGAAGCTTGCCTCAAGATAAAATATATTAGTTCCCTTTTATATAGGTTTTTTATATATAAGTTTGTTTGTTTTTTTTTTAATATAAAGGGTTAATGTGAATGACAAACAGTATACTAATTTGGATTAAGAAAAATGTAATAAGTCTTGCATAAATATATTTGGTGCATTTTGTTGAGTTTATTGAGTGCAAAATTAACAAGTATAAAAGAGGAATACAATGATCTTCAGGAAATGATATATTGTTAAAAAAGGTAACATATTCAATTACTAAAAATATTTGTGACATTTATGTACTAGAGTCTTAAAGGCACATGCACCTTCTCTCATCTCTTAAAATTTGGACTCAGGGTCGATTTCAGTCCTTTGCAGTTTGCCCCATGCTATAAGGTCAGCGTTATTGCTGACCAGAAACCAGGTTCAGATGGCAAGATTTACAAAGCATCTTACCATCCAGTGGATAGCAGCCACGCTCATTTGGCTCAGGAGAAAGCTGGATAATACAGACCTGTAGATAAGATGAAATATTTATTAACAGATGGTGATTAATGTTTGTCTGTATGTTTTCATACTTATCAGTGGGTCCATACAGTACACTATTTGAACACCTACCTCACATCTGTAGCAGTTCTCATGGTAGGAGCGTCCCAGACATTCAACAGTGAAGCTGTCAGTACCATCCTCTTTGGGAATGATTAGCTGGTTACAGCTGCTACACTTTGGGGCATACTTCCTTCATGGACAAAATTTTAGAGGAAAGAAAATGATACATAAGGCAACTTTATTTGTGTAGCACCTTTCAGACACAGAGATAATTTGAACTGATTTACACAAGGTTAAAAAGGTTAAAAGATACATTAGACTAACATTTTAAGGCACTATGAAAAGCAAAATAAATGACAACTCAATAAAATGAAATTCAAACTCTCTTTGGTCAGTTGTATAAAGGATGTTTTCCCAGTAAAGCTTGCCATCAATTTTAATTTTCATACCTGTAGTAGTCCTGGAGGCAATACACTTCTCCAACTTCTCCCTGAGCAAAAGCTTGCTCTCCAATTTGCCTTTTACATGTTGTACAGGTGAAACAAGAAGGATGGTACGCTCGCTCCAGTGCACGGATCACATGATCTGTGATAACCTCTCCGCATGTCCAGCAAAGCTCCAGACTAGCCTAAGACACGGGAATAAATGGTTAATGGAGCAAACTGCTTTATTAAAAGACAGCAGCTAAAAGTTGACTGTAATGCTGAAATGAAAGTACAGTAATGTAAACCAGTGGATGCCAGGAAGGTAACCACAATTCAAAAATGTTAATCTCTATTGGAAAACAGTATTAATGTCAATCATAGAAATGAGCATGCAAAAACACTGGTGTGGATCTTTACAAAGATTTTCATACATATCTGCATATTAGTGGATCTACCTGGTAGCAGTCTTCACAGAGTGGAATTCCTGCCTTGTTGTAGTATTGTTTACCAGCCAGGGCAATGTGACAAGATCTGCACTGGAAGCAAGCTTCATGGTAAGTCCTGTTTAAGGCTTCTATTGCAGGTTCAGAGAGAGCCACGAGCTTCCGACAGAAGCCACACACCTCTGCATTGTACACAAACATCAAATGCCAAAGCAGGTTATAATAATGTGTGTGCTGCTGGAGCAGAACAGTTGAAAGCTTGAGTGGTAACTGTGTAAACAAAGATCAGGTTACCTTTACTCTCCCTGTTAGTGTCTTGACTGTGTTTATGGATCCCATGGGATTGTTCATCTTGGTATAACCCGCTAGATGGTGTCCTTGTTTCCACCTTAAAGCACATTGTTAATGTAAAACTAAACTTTAAACTGAGACAACTGACAAGTTTACAGGTGGATCTGGCCTTATAAGGTGAACTGCACCATTTAGCAGTACTCAGTTCTGAATATTCAGGGGTCATGATTGATGTTAGAAAGAGGAAAGACTAAGAATTGCTGTAAAAGTTACAAGCTGAAATGAGATTAATCCAAGAAAATTAAGATTGCAGTACATTGATATACACTATAAATTTCACAGTGTGTCACCTTTTCAGGGTGTTAACGGTTCTGTTTAAAATGCTGTTGAGTTATAAATCTTCTTTTGTTGCATTTTTAAACTACTTGTTCCAAATGGCTCACTGTGGCCCATATTGAACTCCTTTTAACTGAGAGAAACTTAATACAAATACAGATTCTGATTATCCTTGAATGTCATGGATGAGTAAGCTTGTCATTTCATGCTCTACTAGCATAAAGTCACTTCTAAAGGTGGAATGCTGAGTCACATCAATGTTTACCTTCTCTGTAGTTAATATTAGAACTACTAAACAAGGGAAAACTGAATCTCTTACACCTAATGCTGTGCATTTTTTTTTCAGAGTGGAAAGAAGTTGGATAATTGTTTTAACTTTGCAGAAAAATATGAGGTGCCTCTAAAATGATTCATTGAGGTATACAAGACTATGATACAATGAAAACAATCACTGTAAAGCAATGTAATATCAGAAGATTGGTACAAGAAAAGGAAAGACCTACATGTTGAGATTCAGCACTGCTAATGGGAACAAAAAAGCTTTTTTTAAAGATATCAATAGGTTGGAAAGTGCTTTTTTTGTGAAAATATGGCTTGTTCACTTCAAGCCGAATTTACTGAGCAAAACTGGGATCAAGTTTTCAAAACAGCAAATTACATTAGTGGTAAACATGAAGGTATGGGTGATGCAGATTTTCAGCAACACTGTGAGAAAAGTCTGCATACCTCTCTGTTGTAAACTGGCTGCCGGCCTGGGGTCACAGGGTGGGAGAGTGGTGTCTGGACAGAACGAGGTGGTGGAAGTGCTGATTCTTCAGAGAGCACTGTTCCCAGAGATGAAGGCAATGCAGCAGGAGGTGGAGGTGGAGGTGGAGGGGGTAAGAGCTCTGTTTGGCAAGAGAAAGACTTACTTCAAGTCACTTTGTAGTTACTTTCACAGAAACATATCATTTCCCATGCTGTTTATGTAATTTTTCTTGTAGTAAGCACTGAAATTTCCCAACATTTGGTAATTCAGGTTAAAAATATATGAAACCCCCAAAATACTTACGCATCCATATACATACAAATAAAGCCACCCAAAAATTTAAATGAATGAACTGGAAAAACAAGTTAAAATAAAGAATAAACAAAATAATGACTAAACAATGACAATGAAAAGGAAAAAGGGGAGAAATGGAAGTTTATGGGCTTATGTCTTCTAAGTATGTCTTTTGCAACTCATAGCCTATGTAGTCAGAAAGGCCAAATATGATTAAATTAGCAGTTCTTCATAGATAATACTTTATTATTTCCAACCTGAGAGCACACAAGACATCCTGAATCCCGGCAGTAGAAAGAGAAAGTAAAAAATGTTTCCAGTTTTAATAACATTAATGTAACATGACATTTCAGAGGCACAATGTGACAGTTAAAGCAGAAGAACCATAGATCTCTCTCATTTTTTACTTCCACATTCTTTGTCCTTGTCAAAATTTTCCCCCTACATTACCCATGATGCAACTCTACTGGTGACATTGAGGTGGAGATCATGCTACCGTTATGCTAGTAGTGACCTGTGTAGCGTTGAGCCACGGGCCTCAAGCAGAGTTGAGGAATGGGCTGCAGAGGTCTGATAAACTCGGTTCTTTCTGACTCCACACCTTCACATTTTTTTCACTTGTTCAAACTTGTAGTCTTCAGACCCAATAGACGCTGACTCAAGTGCCATCACCTAAGGCAATTTATCAACCTTTGTGCAGTTCCATCTGGACCCACAAAAGATGTTTTACAATTATTTTCACATAGTAGAAATCATCAAGACCAGAGTGACGTGTAAAATTGGTTCCCCATCAGTAAAGGTCAGGAAAGCAATGGCATCACATTTTTCTGTGGAAGACCCCAAAAAGAGCAATGATATATGATTTATGAATCAGGAATCACACCACCTTAACAAATAATTCATATGCTGACTTCTAAAGGACAAATCTGAAACATATGAGTTGTCCAGTGCACTATTTTGCATAAAATTCAAGATTTGACAAGAATACCTGCAGCACCTCTGTTGTCTTCCTGCTGCTTCCCCCTGCTGGGCCCAGACTGGGTGGATTTGGGAGTCTGAGGGCTTAAAGCTCCTGCTAAGGACCCTGCATGAGTCCTGTCTTTGCTTTCTATACTTCCATAAGACTTGGATGGTGAGTGATCTTCTTTCTTATGCCTGGGGGCGGGAACGCTGTCATTTGGGCCGACTCGTACAGCAGAGTGCTGCTTGTCTATGGCCGGGGCACTGTGAGCTTGGAGGGTGGGCTGCTGCTGTGTCACAGTGGCTTGGTAAGGAGATGCCAGAGTGATGAAGACAGAGGACACCATCCTTTTTGGTGGAGCTGCTGATGCCATCACTGCTTGCGACATTTATCGTTTTGCAGTCCTGTATATAAGGACAATCAGAGAATAGAATCACATAATAGACTCAACATCTTACTTGATCTTTTAAGCAACACTGGAGTTTAAAAATCAAACATACCAGCATTAAATTTTATCACTATCATGTCAGTAGGTGTACACGCCCTCTCTGTCACCTTTGTGGGAGCATTCACTCTCACTTTAGAAAGGTAAAATCACACACTCAGAACTTTCATTATCCATAATGAATGGTTTTAGAAACAGAAAGCCCAAATGTGAATTATCTGTTTCCTTCAAACTCAATCACACTGTCTGTGAGCTGCCATTACATACCTGTAAGAAAATGTGGTGTGAAGACAGCTTTCTTCTTTCTCCTTCACAAAACGTCTCGTTTGTTTTCCCTCCTATAAGCTTCCACACTGAGAAGACTACTCCGGTAGGGAGAGCGACTATCTGCAGAAGGCCACTCCTTTTCCTTGTGCACCTCCCTCCCCAGCTCTCGACCATTGACCCCTCCTCCTCCCCTGGCTGAATGACAATACCACCTCCCTCCCAGCCGTAAAAGGTGAACAGTTGATCTCAGGCAAAGTGCAGTAAAACATGACACATTCAATAACTATGAAAACTTGGCAAACACACACTGGCATGTCCGTATGCACGTCGCCTCACACTGAGTCATGTGAGGCTGTGCAAACGTACCAAAAGCAAAGAGTCTGACTTTTTACAAATGCAATATACAGTACCATAAAGTTTCTGATAAGGTTTTCACCGTTAACACACAAGCACTGACATACAGCCACCTCCCACCTCTTAATCTTCTTCCTGCCAGCAGGATGTGACTGTACCTGCCTTTTCTAGCAACTCTCTATCTCAAACCGTCCTCTTTCACTCTGCTGTGCAGCTCTGCCTTATTGTTCTGTCAGCTTTATTTTCCTACCTCCCTCAATGAGTCTGCCTCCTTTTTCTTCTCCCTCTTTCCTTCTTCCCTTCCCCCACTACATTATATCACTTTAGCCTTGACTCACCATCAGCGTCTCATGGCATTGTTTCCATTTGTGCCTCTGGAGCACAGAACTATAATGTCTGATCATATGTGGAGAACTTCACCAGACTCTCCTGATGAAGCTTTTGTGTTCAACGATACAGTGGTAGAAGCTCCGCAGTGCAATGAACCAAGGCACTGAACGAGAGGAAGTGTTGGTATATTAAGAGAAGGGAAACAATGAGCGATGTCTGTGGGAGCTGTGATAAAGCTTTGTTGTGTTGGGCGCTCGCCACTGGAGCGAGTCTAAGCAATATCAGGCCTGCTAATCACAAATATTGTGGTTAGTTTCTGGAGCCAGTCCTTATGAGGTCAACTCCCTGGTTTGAGAAACTAACTGTTGAGTAAAACTTGTGGAGGGGCAGTGAGGCGGGAGTATGTGTGAGAGAGAGTTAACAGGAGATGAGGAGAGTGATGGGGGTCTCTGTTGTTCCAGCTCTGTGGAAAGGAATGCTGCAGTGATGTCACAGCTACAGGAGGGAGCATGCCTACTGATGATACAATCCCCAGACCTCCATGCTCCGCCCCCCAACACCCCAAATCCTCATTAAACCCACTGAACCTCTGAACAGGACATTTTTATAAATTGAATCCTCAGTTTTTAACTACAGTATTTGGTGGGCCCGCAGAACAACGATAGAATGAGGGTGAAATGAATGAAAGGAAAGGAACAGAAAAAAGAGTAGATAAGAAAAACAGCTGCATGTTCACATTTACACTTGCTGTGGATTTCTTGACTATGAACATCTGCAGAAGTGGAGATAATACAACTAAAAATGAATTTCAGTGACTTTGCCAAACGTGCATCCGGTTTGGTGAAAATCATCCAAGTAAAAGCAGAAAAGTAACTTTTTTCAAGATGACTGAGTAAAAGTTGGAGGAGTACTAAGGAGTATTTCAACAATAAAGTAGGGGAAATTGTGAGAGACAGATTTTTTAAATTACAAAGCTCCCATCTACAGTCAAAGAAGATATTTTACAACTGTTTTCATAAGGTGAGTTGTCCTCGATACAAGTGGACTGATCTCGCCTAAAATTGGTGGAGGGCTCCTTGAATGGGTGACATAAGTTCATCGTGTCACATCCTTATGATTCCTCTGCTATTCATCGATGCTTTTTTGAGTGTGATTTATAAAGAAAGAGCTTCTCAAAGTCAAAACTGTTTTAAACTAACAGAAAAGTAACATATAAAAAAGGTACATCAAAAACCTTCAACGTTTCAGATCCAGAGTACTTCTGACCCTTGACAGAAGTCTTCTTCTTCTCTTAGTGTAGTTCTTATCTTTTTACACCTTTTATCAGCTTTATACAGATTTTTTTTGCACTATTGTTTCTTAAAACTACCCCAACTTGGTATAACTAGGGTGTATAGCAAAAGAAATTCATACATACATTTAATTTAGTTTATCAGTCCCTTTTTCATCCAGGTCTTTTATTACATAAGGTATAGTAACATGCACAAGTACATCATAGCAAAGAAAAATCTTTCATAAATATTTTCATGAATCACTTGCTGAAGCTACTAATCTTCTGAGCCGAGCATGGGTCAAATCTTTTAGTTAATACAGGAAAGAAAGCAGCAGCTGCAGTATGGTGTAAAGTTATACAGTCGTTCTGTTTCACACAGCTGTGGCGTTCAGTAACAGTCAGTACACAGTTTATGCCATAAAATGAGGCCACAGTAATTCTTTTCTTGATGGTAATACTGGATGTTAGTGTACTGTATAGTTACTGGTATTTGAGGTAGATGTCAGGCACACCATCATCTATCATCTCATGTGTTCCCTTGTTTTGTGACTAGAGCTTTGTTTATATTTTCTCAAGCTTGTATCTTCTTCTTCCTAAAAAGGAAGCACGACAATTAAATGTCATTTACATTTCTCAACATTATTAACAAGTTACACAATGAATACAGACATGGCCATGCTGTCAAAATGGCAGCATAAATATTTCTCTAATGATTTTATTAGTGGAATCAGTTTTTGAGAGGAAGCAATTGTTCATACAGACCTTTAACACAGCTTGGAGTAGGTCCTGAGAAGGCAGAAGACAGACGGCTTCTCCCAGGAAAGCAATGAGGACGTGGAGGACATCAGACCATTCACCCACTGTCAGCATGAGAACCAGCAAGGCTGCCAGTCGCAACACTGCAGCGTGCAAGAGGGCCTCTGTGCCACTGCGACGCTGCTCATCCTCTGCAGAAAATAAATAAATAAATAAAATAAAAATGACACAGTGATGTCAAAAGGTCTTGTGTCTGCTCATTTTCTGAGATTTGATATCATTTATAAGCTTATGCTTTGTATGTACAGTTTTTATTGGTTATTTTTAAGGTCTCATTTCATATTTCTTAGAGATGGACCCATTTTCAGCCTCTGTCCTCTCAGATTGTGTGTTAGTGTTATTCTTGATGTGGCATTATGTATTTTATTATGCATGTTGTGACATCACTGGTGTCTCTTCTGTTATTTGACACTGTACATGTGAACCAAAGTAATATAATCTGAATTTTTTGCTGTCTTTTCTATGCCATGTCTTCCTAAAAGGTTCACTTTCACTTCCCACATAGCTGTCCTGACCACCACCTTGAACATAGACCACCAGCATCGTGTAGCAGAGTGTCAGGGGAGTCCACAACTTCAGAGCATCCTTCTGGATTAGGAAGTGTTCATAAACTGTAGCAGTGGATGCCACAGTTGCTGCAGCAAAAGCCAAGACAACCACTTTTTGCAGTGAAGTCAGTATAGTGTGTCCGGAGGTCAGAAGACTGATGCATTTCCCACAGTAACGCTCCGTGCTATGCAGTGGGTAGAGTCTGGCCACATGGCTCCACAGACTGTGACTGGTGCTTGCAAGTCTCCAGCTCAGAGCAGCTGCCAGAAACAAGCTGAAGGAGCTGTGTGGAGCCCCCTTATGGAGGAAGTCCAGAGTACAGGTGAGGCCGCAACCCAAGGAAAACTGGCACTGGATCAGGAGGAGGTCTAGGCCTCTACAACCGGCATCCTGAGTGAAGATACATACAGGAGCATAGATGAAAACAGGTCAGTTTAGGGTAAGAATGGTCTACATGTTGAACACAAAAAAACAAAAGCCACACCAGACCACTCTGAAATAGATGTAAAATGAGCTGCAGTTCTTCAGTTTCAGCTGTGGTCACCTGTTTGAAAAACTCACCAGTCCTGCTGATGCCCAAGCAGAAACAGCTCTGACAGCAAACTCTAGCACTAGGAGAGAGGAAACCCTCGAGCCCACCAGAGACAGGAGGACAGTCAGGGACCAGAACTGGAGCGTTGTTCTCCAGCTGGGTGAGGATGACCTCTGTTTACTTTCAGTTTCAGAATCACTGTGTGGAAAGCAGTGGTGGAAAGTAACCAAGTACATTTACAGTGCTTAAGAACACTTCTGAGGTATCTGCACTTGGATATTTTTTATTTTGTGCTACTCCACACTTTGACTTCATTACATTTTAAAGGCCAGTGTTTTATTTTTTTATGCCACTACTTTTATAACTTTAGTTACTAGTTACTTTTCAGAACCATATTAATAAAAATAACAGTATAATCATAAGACTATTGATCTTTGGAGGAAAATTCAAAAGATACCCAATAGTACTTTGAATTATAAGCATATAAGATCATTAAAACTAGCTCCCCCTTTACCAGCTGCAGCATTAAATGTGATGAACAATAATGCAAGTTACTATAATCCAATAATATGATCTATATTAATGTTAAATGTTCCATTCTGCATAATGAATACTATCAATAATTTAAGTATAGTTAGTTAATAATACTGTTACAAGTAAAAGTCCTGCATTCATTCATGTATTGTTACTTTTAATTAAGAGATCTGAGTACTTCTTCCATCAGTGGTGTAAACAAAATTAGAGAATACCTCTACTGCTCTTCAAAGTTCACCACATTTTCACTTTGTTTTTTTAAGCATAAACTCACCTACATGACTGAACAAAGTAGTAAATTCTCAGCAGACTGCAGAGCACCAATATTCCACATGCACCCACAAGACCTTAAACGCAACCAAAAATATGTATGTAGAGAAATCACTTTACATTGCAGAATACTTGAAAATGGGGATTAAAAAAAACTATAGAAGGTTTTTATACCTACAATCAAGAAAAACATGTCAACCAACCTTGAAGAAAGCAGTCAATTGAATTTGAAGCAAAAGGAGTCGAATCAGAGGTTCCCAAGATCCAGGAGAAGGGGAGAAACATTTTTTAAATGAGCACAGGGACACACATAAAAAGCACTGACACTACCTCATACTAACTTAGTCTGAAACCTGGTTAGAAACAACAGTGACAAACAAGGCTTATACTGAAGCCCTGTAAGATTTGGTAAAGGTAAAGGTTCACATTAGCTTTATTTCTTCTTGCTGATCAGGTCTGAGTGCGCTCCATTCTTCAGCTCCAAAGGTTAAGTGTGATTAGACTGTGGTTGTCAGTCTACTCATTTTCTGATGAAATGGGCTGAAAGTCCTCACAAAAAAATGATTAGGTTTACTAAGCAAACAGACAACTTCTAACTGGGTCAAAATAAAATCCCACTTTACTTGCCATGCCTCTTAGATACTGTATGTATTTCAAAGATGCAGCTCTTGTGCTCCAGAAGATACAAAAACACTAAATGATCAGTGAATAAAATCATTCCCATTAGACAGATTTCTTTACATAACAGACAAGTCTACAAGAGTTCTGGATTAAACCAGGAGGGATTAAAGCTCCCACACTGGATTATAAACATGGAAAACAGATCTTGTGTTTTAACAATCCAGACTTCTTCTTCAAGTCATCGGCAATTCATTGAGAGAATCTCCTCTCTCTAAATTAGGCTCTGCTGAAAGCTGACAAGTGAACACCTGAGAGACTGTTTGAGGTATTTTAAGATATAACCTGATAGTTCCTCAGCTTCATATGCTGGTAAATTTCAACAGGAACTTTTCAGAATGTTTGTCAGGGTCTATATAACACATGTCCGTCTCGATCAGTTACTTGAATGTCCATCCAACGTCGTTGCTTCCTGAAACAGACCAAGTCCCACTCAAAGCAATTTGGGAAATACGCTTATACAGCATATAACAATTGTGTGTATGGTAAATATAAAGCTAAAGTCAACGGCTGGTTGTCTTATCTTAGCATAAATACCGAAAATAGGGTGAAACAGCTAGCCTGGCTCTAGCTACCTCCAGATGTGAGTGGTATCAATTTTCTCATCTAACTCATATTAATAAAGCAAATAAGCATATTTTCCAAAATGTCAAGCTTTTTTTTTTTTATTCAGTGTTTTGTCAGTTGTTCGACAGCCTCGACTACTGTAGCCGACTTCAGTGATCCCCAGGTGTTTGGGATGTTTTAGCTTCTCCCCTGGCTCTGGTTGTGATTCACTGTCTGTTGCCTCATCAGATCCCAGAACAGCATGCTGAGCATCGTGTGTGGGGCCAAGCGCAGGAACACAGGGCCCATGCCTTTATACAACCCCAGCGGGCCCTCAGCTTGGCACACCTTCAGCATACAGTCTGAAAACCCATGGTACAGGCGTCCCTTAAAGGCAGATTGCAAAAAACAGTAAGTCACCAACAGCTTTTGATTAATATGCCATTATTGAAAACAAGGACACATTCTATGAAAACGGATTATTTAAATCCACCTTGTGAAACTCGTCCACTGGCTGGTTGTAGAGCCTCGTACTAATGACGTCAAATGGTGTCATAGTGATGGCCACGGCAACGCCACTGATGGTGGCAGCTATCAAAGCTGTGAGCCATCTGCTTGGACTAAACCACTGCAAGCAAAGAAAGAAACTCATGATTAAGTGGAATTTGACCATAGGCTGATGGCATGATGGTAACCGTTTGGCTTCATGTGCTCTAAAATGTCAGCTGTGCATCACATCTACCTGGGAGTGTGACACCCAGTCCTTGGCCGAGGTGAAGGTTGCCAGTTGTGCAGCTGATCCCACCATGACTCGAGGCACAGCCCCATTCACACCCCTCCAAAGACCAATTAAGCCTTCTTTTCTGTAGATGGTAACAAAGGCATTGGACACTCCCTGAAATAGAAGAAAGCCATCACCAGTGATTTAGAAGTAGCAGATGTCTAATAACATACTGTTGTTTTTCTGTTGTGCGGTTATACTTTATATTAATAGAGATGTCTCTTCCTATTTGTGCAGTAACTTGCAAATGTATTAAAAATGTCTTTTTCATGTGTAAAACGAGTAATACTTGTGGATGCCAGCATAGCAGATGCTGGTATGTCATTATGTTTAAGGTCACTTCACTCTGAATTTAATGTATGTTCAAAGATTTAAAGGATCACTTCACACTAAGATTGATGTTTTGATTTTTTTT
>NW_018127969.1:1562029-1581300 GCF_001952655.1 Monopterus albus | reverse complement strand
TTGCAGAAGTTACTTCCAGCACTCATAAATGTGTCTTGTGTGAGAAGGAAAAGGGAGTGCGGCACCCAGGCACCTGGCGGCCCCACTCAGTATCAAGGTCTTGCTGTCCTTTTGCTGTAGCAAGGCAGCTGGGGAAGTCGTTATAATGTAAGATAACAGTATGAGTTTCAATGGATGTGTATTGTACTACTTGGGTATAAAGGGACTGCCCCTTTTGCCAGTGACTCAGAGAACTCAGAGAACTCTGTGCATTCTGCAAAGTTGTGTATGATTTCTCTCCATGCATGAAATAAAGAATCATTTAAAGCTACTCTTCAGTCTCCAGACATCTTCTTTGGGTCCTGCCTAGTCCCACTACCACATACCGTACCATTACAAACTGCTTATAAGTAATCAGTGTTGTATTTCCTGTGTCTTCATCCACCTCTACAAACGTCTGAGTGTATAAATGTGACGGAGCCCAGTGGAGGAGTGAATACAATTAGTCCTGTACTTAAGTAGAAATACCTCAAAACTAAAGTATTTCCATGTTACCCAACTTCATACTTACACTTCACTACATTTCAAGGGAACCTATGCACATTTAACTGAAATATATTTACATAATTGCTACAGTTATTTTGCAAAGACACTGACCACCTGTACAGCTGTTTTTAATTACCACGGCTGATTAAACCTCTGTGTACATTGGAGCTGGGAGCACGCTTCGAATTATACAATGTGAACAAATTGATTTATATGACAATAGGGTAGGTCATCCCGCACTAACAAGTACAACAAAACTGTTAGAAGGGTCAGGGAGCTGTTAGTCAACTACTCCTCTGTACTATCACTGATGATATCGAATGTTTTTAAACCCCAAAGAGGATGTGCTTCTAAGAATGTCTTGTTAAAACAATAAATAAAAATTTCATAATAACTAAAAACACCTGTGTGTGACTGTGTATTCAGACGTTTTCTAAACACTTTATAAAATATGATGGATTATTATTGATTAACCTACTATACGATAAGTAGTCAGGATCCGTTCTACCTAGACCAGCAACAACAAGCTACTTGTACTATCATGTATCAGTTGTAACAGTCTGTCTAATGAGTGCATGGACTTGCAATAGAGTATGATTCAGTGGCGGGCCGTGCATTTCGTACCTGGGCCTTCAGTGGAGACTTACCCGACTTAATTCACCTTTTAATACCACCACTGTACGTCGCAATTATAGAAACTATCAATGCTATACAAAAATGCAATATAATAAAGTGTGGCATTACAGGGAGAGAGGTATTTCGCATATTGAGGGTGAATACTGTTTTTACTAAAGCAAGAAACCAAGTTAAGACAACTCCAAAACCTCTACACTATGTTAGGTAATTTCTTAGTTAGATAGATAGTGATTGGGAATAAATTAATACAATTTCATGGAACAAATATTAGAATTTCGGTTGTAAATGTAGGTCAGTGCTTCTAATAGTGTTTAGGCCAGCAGAGAAGGCCTTGCTGGCCCTGACGGCCCACCACTGGTATGATTACATGATGGTGTGTCCACTTTTACTTAAGCAAAGTATTTCAATACATACAATACTGCGCAAAGGTCTTAGGCCACCAGTAGTTGTTGCTGTTTTTAAAAAGTTGTAGTGATGATTTAAGATATCAACAAAAAATACAGGAAACATGTACACAATATTACAAAACTGCAGCCAAGAGAAATACTACAAAATGAGGAGAACAGACTGTTGGGGAATAAATTAATACAATTTCATGGAACAAATATTAGAATTTCGGTTGTAAATGTAGGTCAGTGCTTCTAATAGTGTTTAGGCCAGCAGAGAAGGCCTTGCTGGCCCTGACGGCCCACCACTGGTATGATTACATGATGGTGTGTCCACTTTTACTTAAGCAAAGTATTTCAATACATACAATACTGCGCAAAGGTCTTAGGCCACCAGTAGTTGTTGCTGTTTTTAAAAAGTTGTAGTGATGATTTAAGATATCAACAAAAAATACAGGAAACATGTACACAATATTACAAAACATAAAATGGCTTCTACAGTCCAAAGTCACCTCCCTTTGCACTTAACACAGCTTGAATTTTCAGAGGGAGACTTTAGGGGGAATCTTGAAACCATGACAGACCCTCCACCATGTTTCACTGAAGGCCTCTATACTCACAAAGGCCGTTTCTGATTAAGCTTCTTCTGACTGTGGAAGGATCAACATGGCTTCCAGATGAAGCTGTCAGATGCTGAGCCAGGTCCTTGCTGGAGTTTCTCTGGTCTCTCAAAGAAGTAACTGAGAAACCTCTCATCAGACTTTGACAGTTACTTAGTCTTCCACTCCTGTTTTTGTCCTTGACCTCTCCAGATTCTTCATGTTTCTTTAGAACAGCTTGAATACCACATCAGGAGTATCCAGTTTGTTTGCTAATTGTTTGTAACATTTTTGTTTTTAAATACTGTGTACATATTTCCTGGTCGTGTTCTGATAAATATATACATAGTCATCATAATATTGCTAAAACAAATTTAATGGTGGCCTGGGACCTTTGCACAGTACTGTATGATGAAATAATTCCAGATAAAACAAGGTTTAACACATTCAAGTGTCAGTTTTTGAACATGTTCATCTTACCAGATGGTTATGCTGATGACCTACTGCTATGGCTTTCACAGTTTGAGCCTGCAGATGGGTCTTCACCTATGAATAAAATGCAGTACACACATTTTAATGTACATTCAGTCTTATACACCTGACAAAAATGAATCAAAGTACAAAACCAGACTAAATCAAATGCCTGAGTCACATGTCGATTATAGGCAGCTCTACTACTGTTCACCAGGTATGAATTAGTGAATACGTACTTTACCAGGAACGTGTCTAACAAAATACCTCAGTGATTCATTTGTGCCAAGCCTTAACAGTCACACTCTGATGCAACCTTCACCACTCATTTCTTCATTCACCGCCAATGTTCACACAGCAAGAAGATACTGTACTATATTATTTGGCAGCAATGGATAGGTTAAAGCAACAGCAGGGTATATTTAGTGCCCTAGTTACAGACAAACAAGTCATCACACAGTATTGTTTTTCATGATGGTGCAAAAGATCCTGTGGTTTAAATGGCAGCTGAGGCAGAAAAACAACAACAACACTAGTCCTGTCATATAAAAAGGGACATGCAGAGGACATAACTAAAAATATGCAGTAAATCAAGGGAAGGTGTCACTAGAGGTTTGTGTGAATGTGAAAACCTTATAAAATTAGACATGAGTCTCACCTGGTTTTATAAACGCACATTTAATCAAGACATGGATTAACCCAGCTTTCAAAAGTGTTAAACTACAGTAAGTCTCTGACTAACCTGAGCCAACAAAAAACACACCCATGTAATGTAAATTTGCCTCACAAGCTCTGTTACTGGGTAAAAATATATTTAGGACACTGGAAGTGCCTTTAAAAACTGAGCTGAGGTGCTTTCATGTTTCTTGTTTGTGTTCACTTAGAATACAGGCCAAATGCTGATGACTTGCATAGTCACATTTGAAACTGAGCTTGCCTATTTTGTTCACTTTATGAGAAGTCGAAGGTCTGTAAATTATGTCCCCCATTCACTTGCATTGGAATTGTGTTAGGAAATGGCCTATTTAGGCAAAGTGTTGATTGGGGAAAGGAACAACAACAATAACAGAAAGAAAACTTTCACCAAATTCAATTCAATGTGCATATGAACATGTGAGTATTGTTTTATGACAAACCTGAAAACAATGAACCTATCCTTTAAATTTGCAGTGTTCTGCTGTACCATGAACATATCTGGCTTTACGTTGTTCAGCCTGTCACTAATCTGTTTACAAAGCTGATGTGTATTTTGTTGCTAGCTTACAACATCAAAGAATGTATCCTAACTGGTTCCATTAAGGGTTTGTCCTCTGGGATATAAGGTATACTATGCTGAAACATTCTGCATAATATATTCCCAGCAGACAATTACCCATATCATCTTTCTGCACCAGCCCTGTAGTTATCCTTTACTTCATGCCAGTTGTTTGGCTGTTAATTAACATCTTTGTTGAAGCCGAGTGTGCTGAGTGCAACCCAATCGGATGATCCACTCTCAGAGGCACAAGGGTTTCAATATCCTAATAGGTTTTGTGTTTGACCGTGCACACACAGACAGATACTGTACAGCTGACACATAGCATCGTGGCCACCAGGTTGCACCACACACTGTATAAGGGACATTCATTTCACAAGGCATAGGGGGCTTAGGAGATTGCTGTACAGGAGACGTACAGACTGAATGCAACATCAACAAAAGCCTCACAGTTTTGATTGTAATTTGTTGGACATACGTATTTTTAATGTAAATGTCAAAAATATAAATGTACCTACAAATGGCTTAAAACACCTACCGATCTAATCAAGACCTATAGAGCAATGGTTCCCAGCCTGGGTGTCAAAACCTCCTTGAGCAGTGATGGGAATAATCGATGGGGTTCCAAAACCATTAACAGTATAGGGAATAAGGAAAACCTAAACTATGCTACATAAAATTGTTTATTTTTCAGAGTGGTTCTATAATTGTTACTCTCTTCTTGTCAAATTCTGTACTAGTTTACCTTTTTCTGCCAAAAACTGCACAGACATGAATCCTACGAGGTCACAAGTAAGCCTTGCTTAAGGGATTACAAGGTAAAAACTCTGCGAACTGTGAGGCAGTAAAATGGAGAAACTTTTAGCAAACTTACCAAGTAGGCAGGAGAGGCAATGAAGGCACCTAGCGCCCCAGCCCCTGCACCTGCCATCAGACTCCCCCCGTGAAAAGAGGTGATTCCCAGAGTTTCACAATAGGAGTAGGAGCCTAGTCTCACACCATTCATCACGCCTTGGTAGATCAGCCCGACTGAGAGCCCTTTCTGCAGGCCCCGGAGCCCATCTGTGCGGCCCACTACCAGGAGGGCCTGCAAGACTCCACGGTAGTGTATCTGGTAGGATCCCCGAGCACGCAACTCTCCCTGGAGCTGCAGACGTGTCTTTACAACCTCCAGAGGATTGGTGAAAACACAGGCTGCACAGCAGGCAAGAGCACCCAGGGCGAAATCCAGAGGAGGCCAGACAGCTGGAGGGGACAGCGAGGGGCCAAATACACCACAGGGGACAGGGGACACAGGGGCTGTCATTGTGTGGGAAGGCTGGGCACTAGGTGACATTTCCACCAGCTGAGCACTGGTCATCCCTGAGAAATGCTCTTCACCGTTTGTCCTGTTAGTCCTTGGGCCCCTTGCTTAAGTCCACAGGGAACAGGGAGAGCGTATTGTACGTGTTACAGAACAGGAAAGGTAAATATAAATGCTATCTACTTTTCTGATAACTCATGTAATATTTATTGTTTACACATCTCACATGACACCATAGGTCACTGCACTACTCCGCTGTCCTGCTGCAGTGACTTTTGTCAGCTTCCATGACTGCCCAGTATGTTAAAAACAGGCTCCACCTGGAAGAAAACATATTTGTACTTAAGCACATATTTTTGAATTGGAAAGGTTTGGGTATGTTTGCAAATGCTCTACTCTACATAGCAAGACAGAGAGTTAGTGTATCCTGAAAGTCTTGTTGACTTTCCTGGAAACTTTCATGTTTAGCACACTTGGCAGCATTGTTTTAGAAATCGGTCAGAAAATATTTCTGGCAGTTCAGGTATCAACTTTCAGCACAACGGATTTAAAAATGTAAAAACAGACAGGAAACACCATTATTTCATAGCAGACCAAACATTAAAGAAACATTCTACAAAGCAGAGAATCTTAGTCACAAGATCATTGACAAAAACAAGTCATAAATCATTCCAGTCATACGCATTCAACCAAAACAACTACACAGTACAGGTGCAGTACCAGAGACAAACACACTCAAATAGAACTCTCCTTTTGAAAGGTTAGAAATTATACCTTCACATAGTTTACTTCATTCATAAAGTCTCAGTGGTCAGTGGTCCTGCACAGCTCTCGTTTTCCCCTCTGCCCCATCATTGTAAACATGTGTCCCTCAGCATGTTCATTGTCAAAGTCTCCTCCCACTGCTTTCAGGTCAGAGCCAATACAGATTCAGCCCAGTAAACCAGTTCACCATATCCCAGAGTCTGCACGAATCACACGGCCCTGCTCTGAACTGCTCCGCCCAGGTCCTGTAAGGAGCTCACTGGGTAAAAGGTTATCTTTTCTGTGTGGGGGAGGAGGGAATATGAATGATTGAGATGATTAAAGTGCAAAAGTGACTTAAATAAAAAGAAATATAATCTGGTAGGTCTGTAACAAAAGTCAGAAATGCTCAAACCGTGTGTTTATTGTAATGTGTATTTGCTATAAACTATATTTGGAAGAAATGATGTTGCCTGCAGATGACTCATCTACATTTGGTGCGTGTTGCTGTATGTGCTGAATGCAAAAGAGTCACTAGAGGACGTCCTTGTACAGCTCTAAAATGTAGAACTACTTCAGTCATGCATCCATGGATTAAATCCATCACTTGAGATTGAAATTTTATTCTTGATAGATAAGTAGATACCCTATAAGTTCTTTAAAGGTGTCACTAAATTAACCTTGAAGAAACATTCTTAGAACCATCTTACCTTCAAAGAATGTTCCTACAACATGTATGAAAGGTCCAAAAAATGTAACCAAATGGGAACCTTTTGGAAATGTTTTTCAAAAGGTTACATGCTTCCTGGGCAGCCCATAATTATTACTTAGTATCTCATGATTACAAGAAAAGATATTATGAATGACAATCTTTGGCTCCTGTTAGGCATCCATATTTGTTGGTTTTCAGCTATTTCCATTCTTAATTACAACTTGGAAGTTGCCATGAATGATACAGGTCTGTAACTCTTAATTATGATTATTCAAATATAACGTGAATGTGGCAAAACCCAGACATACAGGTTTGAAATTTTGCAACCATAGATTTTGGTCATTGAATTTAATCACCCCAACTTGAGCAAATTTTTAAAAATATATATTTTGGGGGCATTTTTGTCTTTATTCAAGGTATGTTGCAAAAATGCACACAGGAAACAATATAAATAAAAGGAGAAAGGGCACAGGACACAACAAAGCCAGAAGAGAAGTGTGGATGTGAGAACTACTGTAACCATTTGGCTACCAGAAGGCTCCCAGTATTGGATATACTTGAATATAGATCTTTGGGTATGTTGTCTTTTTCTTTGAATTTGTGTTTTTTTTAATTTTACTCCTGAATTCCAAGTAAAATATTTTAATGCCATAAATTCAGTAGTACTTAATATTAATACTGAGTTTGGAGAAGATTGTGGTATGACTGATAACTCCAGAACAGCTGGCTAATAATGGATCTTTCCATCAACAAAAGCAGCATTGATATACAGACACAAACAGACGAATTGTAAGACAGAGAACAGACATGGAGGCCTTTATTGTTTGACTATGCTTATAGTACAGTGCCACATCTCTCACCCACCATGGCCCCCAACATACATTAGTCAACAACTTTTAACCACCACCACCGTGCACACAACGCACACAGACACACTCGCACTGTTTTCAATGTAAACATTGCAGGCTTAAAGAGTGATACAAAAAGCAAGGTAGCGATTGACTGTTTCTGTCAACAGTGTTCGTTCTTCTGCAGCTCTTCTCTTCCAAGAGTTCTGAGGAGGGTGGCACAGAAAAACCGAAATGCTTGTTTGGCTGACCGCCTTTTGGGGAACAGCGTAAATGTTCTGTTCTCTCTAATCACTGCACTCACGCACACATTCACACACACAGTCAGGATACTCATTCCACCTTTTATCAAAGTTTAGTTAAAGTGGTTTATTTTGAATGCTAGCAGTAGGCATAAGGGAGAAGAGTGAATTTCTGAAGTGGAACATCTAACAATAATTATCTTCTTTTCCCATAATCCTTCCAGTAGGAAAAAGGCCTTGTGTGTACCCTTGTGAGGACACAGGGTGGAGCATTTCGTCTTTCCAATCCCACCTGGAGCCGCATTACCTTTTAGCACGTACAAAGTACAAGGCATTGGTTTTAGGGTAGTACTTCACATTCTGTTTTTTGTCCATGAGGCCCCCAAAAATAATGAGCTCCCCCCTGCCCTGTACCACTGTGTGAAGGCTGGTCTCTGGTGGCCCTGTAACGGCAGCGGGAGTCCCGTTCCCGTAGACTCTCCAGGAAACGACCCCGGAAGATTTGGCCCGGGACACATCCAGCACATACATCTGCATGGGCTTACAGTTGAGCGACTGGTACAGAGGTTTTCCTACGTTCAGGCTCTGTGGTGGGTGATGGCCGAGACGCCGTGCAATAGGTGGAATAGCATGTCCATCAGCTCCAGCAGCTTGTGGAGGGCTGGAGGATGATGATGGAGGTGTTCCAGGAGGGCCCACTGCTCCTCCCCCAGGAGAAGCTCCTTGTGTGTGAAGGGAAGACGATGACAATGAAGATGGTAAAGAGGAAGATTTGTTTTTCACTGCCTCCAGACCTCTTCGTAAAGCAGCGGGAGACACAGCTCCTGGGGGAGTGCGAGGGGAGCCTGAAGGAGGTGTATGCAGACCGTTCATGTTGGGCACCTCGGGGTGGTAAGCGGCAGAAGGGAGAGACTCCCAGCCATAGTCTGTGGAGGTAGCCAGGTGAGGGCGAGAGGGAGGAGATGCAGCCTGGGCTGGGCTGGTACGAGGTGAGGGGGAGGAGCCATTTAATAATGGGGGAAGTGGAGGAAGAGGGGGGCTGTCTGGGCCTTGTGAAGGAGACGGTTGCTGGGATGAGGATGGACTTCCATCTCTGGCACTTCCTCTTGCTGAAGGCCGAGGTCTCAGCGTGCCCCATCGACCATTTACACATGGAGCTTCTTCAACAGCTCCCAGGACAACACCAGCGGCTCCACTCCGAACAGGAGACTGAGAGCGCAGGGAAGGCGGTTCAGGGCCCAGAGGCGCAGGTGTGGCACTTATGGGAGAGGGCCGAGAATTAAGACTTGGGCTGAGGGGTGCACGCCCAGATGGAGCCTGTGAGAACACCACCACACACTGGCCCACCTTCAAGTAAGTAAACAAGAGAAGAAACACATTGATAAATGTAATCTACACACACACACACACACACACACACACACACACACACACACACACACACACAAAACTGGCAGTTAAAACAGATACTTACTCTACAAGCTGGATGGCACCAAAGCTCTGGGGCTCCATGATCCTCATTTTCTACCTGTAACTGCTGCCACCTCCAAGATGATGCATCCATGTGAAGGAGCCAGGCATCTTTAAGGAGCTTTAACAAGCAAAACAAAGTGATAAATCATAACTGTAGTCACAGTCACATGAAACCTTTGCTAAGAGACAGACATATTGTCATACACGTAGAATAAAGTTTAAAAAAAAACAAAAAAAAAACAGCAACTTACTGCATTAGGACCACCACATCCTCCCAAGATGAGCAATGTCTGATCATCAATCACAATCTAATAGGAAAATATTTAAAAGTCATTTAATTTTTAAAAAGAAATCAGCGTTTGTTTCTGGCACAGCCTCATCCATGTGCAAGCTACATGTAGAAATGCAAGCTGTCTTAAAATGTCAAACTATATCGAAAGAACTTAACTGTGAGATCAAGGCAGGACCATGTATAAACTTGAAATGAACAATAATACTACAAGATTGTTTACTTAAAAAAAAAAAAAAAAAAAAACATTTATCTAACTTGGACGGATCACTTTTCTGTGCATCTATGCACACTCAAAGCACTTTTACATTATTAGCCCATTCACACTCACACATTCACACAGATGGAACAGCCACCAGGGGCAACTTGGGGTTCAGTGCCTTGCTCAAGGACACTTTAACACATGGACTAGAGAAGCTGGGAATCGAACCACCAGCCCTCTGGGTAGGAAATGACCCGCTCTGCCTCCCAAGCCACAGCCATCTCTGTAAATGAGTCCTTACTTGTGATTGTCCTCCTCGTGGGTGTGGTACTGGGCCAGATATGGGGGGCTTGGACCATGACCACTGCTCCAAATCCAGAACCCAGACTTCATTACTCCTGATCAGACCCAACAAACACCACAGTGATGTGAGGCAGTTTTCATTCACTAACACACTGCACACTCCAAAAAACAAAGCTAAAATTTTAAAGCTGAAAATTGTAATGTTTTACATTAAAATAAGTGTGGTAAAAGCTACCTTGTCTTAAGCCTTTTACTTGCTTTTGAGAAGACTTGTTGATAAGATTTGAGAAACTAGACCTGTCCAGGTGACAATGGCCATGTTTTTTATCATGGCTAACTCTGTTGGTTGTTCTTATGTCAGCAACTCAAGCTTCAAATGTAATTTATTTCATTTTACATGTTTAACTACAGTATAGTGCATTGGGCTCTGTGCGTTGCCAAACATAGATGACTTTCACATCAGTACTGTGCCTAGATGCAGCCTGATTGACAGAGGACTGAAGATACTGCTGTTCTGCTGGCATAAAGCTTTCATGTTGCCTGTTTACTGTAAGTGTAGCTGTATCTGAGTTGTGGGGCTTCATCACCTCAGTAAGTAATATATTCACAATCACCTGACACCTATAAGGTCAATAACATTTTCACTACCAAAGGTGAAACACCTTTGCACACATGACACTCCATCATCTTAGCTGTAGTGTAGCAAGTTGTAGATTTCTGCTTTAAGTGATTTTAAAAGTATTATTATTATAAATAAACAAATATTCGTCATACATTTGACGTGCTCCTAATGATCCCCCAAACACCACCATGGTGTTTCCAATTACAGATGAAGAGTGGCCAGCCATAGGTGGAGGCCCATGTGTTGTTACTATACAGTTCCACCTGAGAGAAGAAAAGATGAAATGAGCTATACAAAGAAAGAAAAAAAAGGTAAAAATGTAGTTTCAAGACTTTTCACAACTACATAGTTTAACTCCTAGTGTCTCTTACCAGTTCTTTGAAGGAGAGTAGGTGTGAATTTCATCAAAAAACCTTTCTGGTTGGTGCAGGGGGTAAGGGCTGGGGCGAGTCCACCCTCCAAATAGCACTAACAGATCTTTGTGCATCACTAGAGTTGCTCCAGCTTTAGGAGATGGATAAGAGCCTATGCAAGAAAAGAGCAAGGATACAGTATGGCTGAAACTTTTACTTGACAAACATTAGTATATGTATGAGTTTTAAATCCAACAAATAAACCCCAAAATAATTTAGTGGAGAATAACTGTGATTGACCAAAAATGTCTGGTTGACTGCTACTTAACTTCTTTAAGTGAAAATGGAAAATACTGCACACACTAAGGGTGTACTCACACTAGGTGATCTGTACTGCGCCCGAGCACGTTTGACCCCCAGAGTTTGTCAGTTGGACTCAGGCATGGTGCGCATAGGGTGATCACTAACCATGCCCAAGCACTGAATTTGAACAATTGCTATGCGAGATGCATTGTGGTGATGTAACCAGGCTCCAGCCCTGTCTGATCCAAGTGCAGTGTGGGCTCAGGACAGTGGGGGCGTGGGCAGGGATGACAGTCATGCTCAGGCACAGTACAAGACAACTGTGCCTAGTGTGAGTACACCCTAAGATTACGTAATACATTTTCCACTTGACTTCATATACAAGTGATAAAATGTTTAAAAAACATTACATGAACATTAAATCCATGAGGCCCTGTAAGTGTCTGAGAGTAGATGTTAATTACAGATCAGACATAAGAGTTCTCTCTCTTAATCCTGAACACAAAATTTTATTAAAGGCACAATAAGCTCTAAAGTTTAACACAATAAAAGCAAAAAGTGCAACAGCATAATCATTTCACTACAATCTTATTTGGTACTTTATTTTTTCATTGGCACCTCAATACTGTCCTCAACTGCAGCTGTTATACATCTGAATACTGTATTCAGAAAAGAGGTTCACTTTCCCACAGTTCCACTTACATAAGCCCAGGGTAAAGTTATTTTTTAACCAGAGCTACAAATTGTAAAAAGAGCTCTCATTTATTTGTCCCATTGGCAGTAATTGCATGCGAGTACATACTCATACCTGAGGCTAAAGGGCGGATCCACTCCTTGCTGTTGAGGTCAAGCCTCCATAGATCATTGAAGGCAGCATTACAACTACTCTGAGTACAACCTCCAAACACATACATGGACTGATTTGAGTCATAATAACATGCACCTGCAACCCAAGAAGAAAAACAAATTCAGCCACAAATTTGCAACAATGATTTGTGAGTGTTTAATTCCATCTTTTCATTATTACTTTTTGTGTAAATGCCATAAACACAACCAATGTCCATTGTTTCCAGTGAAATGAAACCGTTCCAAATCTATATACATGGCTGTTTACAGTACAGCTGCAGTAAACATTCTCAGATTTAAAATTGCCATAATTCTAAATGATCCACTATTCCCCACTACACCAACTTAAAAATCATGTTAAACTGTCATGTGACACTACATTCAAACTATGACAAACTAAAATGTTGACTCATTTTACATCAACAGATAGAAACGTAACTTTTCTGTCATTACATTTTGCTACAGCATCACATGACACTAAACATGCACACAACTACATTCTTTTTATGAAAATAAAAATAAAATAGTGAATCTTCTTGGTACACATGCAGGGGAGAGATTTCAAAATGTGAAGCTGGGGATTAATGATTTGCATCAGCTGGACAATACAATGATAGGTGGGTAGTGCCTCCAAAATATGAGCACGTGATCTATTTTAAATTAAACATTAGCTTATGGGATTAAAATATGCATTGTATAGCTGTCAATGTGTTCCTGCCTTTTTGCAAGTTTTCTTCCTACAGTTATTGGGATGTTTTGTGAAGCTTAGCACAGCTCTGCAGTTCTGAAAGCACTAGCTATGCAGCGGTCTATTTTAAGTGTTGCTGGAGTCTATTAGATAACAAAATGGATTAAGTATCTCATGTTGCTCTTGTCATATAACAGTAAACTTGCATAGGGCAGAAGGCATTTTATCTGGTGCACCCTGGAGTCAAAAAAGCGCAGGCACCATATACCTGAGCAATTTAATACGATTACTGGAAAAAAGTGGTTTGATTCAACACTGTATACATGATGTGCAGCTCATTGTGATATTATTAGTAAAGCAGCATCTACTGACTGTGCGAGAAGCGCTGAGTGATAGGGGTGCCTGGATACGGGTACGTGCGACTTTCCCACTGGATATTTCCCTCCTGGACAGCTCTCAAGAAACCATGGTAACATTGATGAGCAACACCTGGTTCAGAGAAAATATTATAAGTTACAGGAACACAAATATTTAAGCATTTCCACTTTGTGATCAAAGTTGAAGTAGCAGCACACTTGAATGGGTCACTACTTTTTAAACTTTCCTTCTCACGTGTTTAAAGGTACTGTATACTCTGCTGCTGTAATACCTGCTCACACTCACAGTGAAGCCAATCAGCCCACTTTTTGACTGAGCTTTACACAAGGTTATGCAAATGCAAGAGGCATACCTTTAATGAGGCGATACCACTGCTTACATACAAGCGCAGCAGTCTTGTGCTCCTGATAAGGTGAGAGGAAGGAGAGAATATATTCAAGAACTTCCTCTGGCAACTCCATCATTGTTCTCCCCCCTCCTTTGGCATGACTGTCCATGTTCCCTTCGTGTCGGCAGGACTCTGTCTTTCCCACTAATTCCTCCGTTAACCTGGCAGGCGCTGTACCTTCATCCTCTGTATCCATGGCAACAAAGCATCCATCCTCATTGTCAGGGGAGTGGGACATTATTATCTGCTGAGACATGAGGAGACACTAATGATTTATGAGGAGCATGTTACCTTCAGCTACATCTAGTTACCTTAAAATAGCTTTTAAAATAGGTCATTTATTTTATATATGCTAGCAGGGTCATTCATTTCACATGTGCCCCATATGTTCCTTATAGGATTTCTGTAAATCAAATTTAGTTGGGATGAAGCGTTAAACAAAACTATATGCGATTTGGTCCTACCCAAGAAAGCGAATGACACTGCAAAGTTGTAATCAGCCTAACACCTTTGTGGCATTTAGCGTTCAAAAGGCATAATTGTTACATGTGCTGTTTAAAACGGATGGTGCCCTTTCTTTAGACTGAGCAGCTGGCCCCACCAAACAGTACGTCTGTTATATCGTTAGCTACATCTAACCCGCTATCGGAGGCCATCATATAATAACATGAAATGTTGGATTGCTAATGCTAATTTTCACCTAATGGTACCCGAGCAAATACATGAAACCCGTGATATGCCATACGGCAAAATGGAAAATAGTTTATGTTACGAAACGCGTTTGCGAATAGAAAGCGTATACCGTTGCATCCTACTGAATTTAACAAATCCTACGTTACATGCTAGCATTGGCTAACGAGGCTAGCTAACTTAACATGAGCATCCAAGCTAACGTTAGCTAACATAAAAAACCATTAGCTAACTAAATACTCATAGATACCACGTTTTCTCTCAACTATAAATGACTAACAAGTCATGAAAAGCCCCAGCTTCTTAATTATCGTAATGACACAACACCCTTATAGGGAAGAGGCTCAACTGCACCCTGGTAGCTAACAAGCTAGCTATATCATCAGTCTAGCCCATCTTACTGATCGTCTTTGCTAATGTTAGCTAACCTGATCAGAGGCTGTGTGCTCCAATTAGCTCCTCTAATGTCAGATACTTTGTCAGGATTTCTCCCCGAAATGTTGTCAATTTTGTGTATCTTTCCTCTGCTCCTTCCTGGTATCAGCTCCGGACGGTTCCCTGCAGCCTCCAAACAGTCGCCATCTTCCGCTGTGTGAACAGCGTCCTCCGCAACACAACGACGCTCCAGCAGAAGCGGACCGGTGTCTGTGGTACCAGGGTGGGTCCTCAATGCCGAACACTGCGCCCCCAGCTGCTGCGGGCAGATGCATTGCCCAAGCCAAATCTGGAATTACAATATAAACAATTTTAAATAGAGAAAATGTGGTAAAGAAAATATTCCCCCCTTTAAGCAAATTAGCCTACACTGTAAAAATACTCCGTTAAAGGTCCGGCAATACAGAACAATGTAGCCTACAGTATCAAAAATAAAAGTACTCAATGCTTATTATTATTATTGATGTTGTAGATGGTTATTATTTACACTTGTGTTTTCCTTTCCTACTGTGACAGGTAAAAATGTTCTTCATGAAAAACGTTTATTTAAACCTGGACCAAGCAATGGATCAAAAACATTTGTAGAAGTTAGGACTGACTGTAATCCTGTCTTCATGTCACCACCATTCTTCATTCAGTTGAGGTATTTTTCTCTTTCAAATAGACAAGTGATTTCTACAATATAATATTGTCATGGTGTGCTGTTGATGTTTGTTTGTTTGTTTGTTTGAGATTGACTCTAGCCTGTTAGGTTATAGCCCACCATTTTGGTGCAGTTACCAATGTGAACACTTGTGCAATGTCATAAAGTTTCTTTTGGTGTCTTGTACAAGACACAGGACCTGCAGTAGTTTCATTGGGATGGTGTTGTGGAAACTGTCTTCTGGAGGAAAGTATGGGCTTAGCCCTCTATGTATACTAACCAGTGACTGTCAATGATTCTGACTAATAAAGTCAGTGAAGTCACTTTTAAACATATCTATAAATTCTACCCAGCTAAATCAGTTCTTATACAGTAAGGAAAGTGACAGCTTATCAGTCAATCAGCTGTGCATCTGTTTTGGTCTTGCATCCGTACTGAGAATTTCTAGTCTGATGTTCTCAACTTTAATTAAAGGCATATCTTCTATGACTTTCCTCTTTGTTCTAAAGATGTTTTCTTTGACATATTTCCAAGAGAAACACTCAGGTATTTTTCAGTTAATCATGTTTTAATTCTCAAATTTAACATTAGCTACATAAATGTAAACTAAGTGACATGGCCTCTACTGCTTTATTTTAAAATCAAGTTGAAAGGGTGAAGGGTTAAAACTAACAACTGGCTTGAAGATTTGTTAATGGTTATATTTATTTTATTAGGTTATTTTGCTTGGTTATGTTGCTCCCTTTGGCCCATTTATATTATGCATTTTGCTTTTCTGGTACTAATTTCAGTGCCTTCTGGTTATAAGTTGTATTCATTGTAGGTTACATCAAATTATCTGACTGATCACCCCTGGTGTCAAAGACAAAATGTGAGGCTTGTCAGTATTAATCAATGAAAAATGAAAAAAAAAAGACAAATTGTTGCCTTGAATGCAACTAATATATTTCTGGTGCTTTATAATTGACATTGGTGAAATTATTTCAAATTAAATTTGGTCAAATTTGGCCAGCCAGGAGTAAATAAGGAGTGCACCCAAAGTTAATCAAAAACAACACTGTGTCTCTTTTTTAACACAAAATAAACAATTATATTCTTAATAATGTATAGGCTATTATTTCATAGAACCAGGGGTTTAATTCACGTTTTGCATATTTTTCAACTATGCCACCCTTCTCTGAGTCTCTGCCCCAGCATGGCCACCCCACCCAAAATGATCTAGCCTAATCACAAAACCTGTGATCTCCAGTGGGAAATTCTCAAGTTATGCAGCGGTAATTCAGATAATCATATAAGGAAGTTAATATTAGCTCAGTCTTTACCAGATGCAACATCAAATGTGACGCCTCAGTAGGCCTATTTTACAGTTCAATAATATGATAGGTCTGTGAAATGCGCTGTTCTGCATGAGTAGGCGGCCTACTTTGACTTTTAGGGCTTGATGCTTAAACTTTTGTACATTTTGCACATTGTGAATGAATGCAGGACATTTACTTGTAACTTTAACAGTATTTTTACACTATGAAGACATACTCGTACTTTTATAGTAATGGATCTGACTGAGTAGGCTACTTCTGATAAATTAATTTACGGTATCTATCTGAACTAACGTTATCACGTCATTTCCCTTTTTGCGTTGTAACGGTTAGCGTTAAAAGTTTGAAGACATTTTTAGGCCAAGTTTTAATTACTATATATACTTGGAGATATAAAAAGACTATGTTTGGTCACAGTTTTTCTGTCTGAGCGGCGGTGGACGACCTTAGCGCCGGCTGATTTACCGGACCGGAGTGGACGTGACGCTAGATTTAAAGTGGCAGGCAGTAGGTGAGAGCACTAAGCTTACAGGCTAACACGCGGCCAAGGAAAGGTTTGTGAATCTGTTAATTCAGACTTCATGTGAGCACTAAAATACCTGAAACTGAGCTTCCTAGTGTAAACGTTAACCACAGTCTAATGCCCTATCCGTGGACGGCATGTAGTTAGCCGGTGAAGCCGAGAAGGAAACCGCCAGCAGTCCTGCTAAACATGGAGGATGAAGAGGTTGCTGAGAGCTGGGAAGAGGCAGCGGACAGCGGGGTGAGAAACACACCGCCCACGCTGTGCTAACTAAATTTAACTCGGTTTTGACAGTCATCTAGCAAGGATTCGTGACACACTGGTTGTGCCTGGTGCTTTAACACGCAAATACAGTTTTGATTTAGGTTTGTTTTCTCATCAGAGCTTGGCTTCCTGGCTGAGTCTGTAGGCCTCGCTGTCCCATAACGACCTGGGACTGAGCCTGGCTAATTGTCTTTTTATTTTCTAAACAATCATTTTAATGTGTGGAAAATGCGAATGACATCCAGCAGGAAAACTCTTTCTTTCTTTCTTTCTTTCTTTCTTTCTTTTCTTACGGAGTTTTGCCTATAATAACACCATTGCTTAGCCCCGCCCATTGCGGAAATGACAGTCTGCTATACAGCACTGAGGCGAATCATTACAATACTCCACGTTACCATAAGACAGGACAGAGTGTTTGGGTTTCTGCAGGGGAACAACTCTGACATATCTTTCTTTCAGCTGTTGGTAGATTAAACTAGGGGTGGATGATACCACATAATTTGGTTTTAATTTGATTCCATGAAATACCAGGGCTATGATCACCAATATCAATACAATTTTTTAGTAAAAAGCTCCTAATATACTCATTTAAAAAAATATCTTGCTTTAGCAGATGAATGCATTATTACTAGCCTACTTCTGCATATGAGGCAAACATGAGGTACTTTTACTATTATTCAGTTATTACTTGTATGTATGTATGTATGTAGCTCAGCTTTGTGTAGATGTGACACTACGTGTGTATTTTGACTTCTGCATAATAGATGAATATATACAGTATCACATAAGTAATGAATTACATTTTTAAGTGCTGATGTGTGGGATTATTGATTTGTAATTATAAAACTGTGTCATAATATATTTCTAAAGTATGTTTTTCTACATTCCAGCAACCACTCAGCCACTTGTGAACATGTTTGCTATACTGGTCAGTGAGTCAGAAAATGAACTTGTTGGACAGGAGTATAAATTTAATAAATATGTCTCTCTCTATAGGAAATAGAGAGAAGACTAGAGGCCAAACTGAAAATAAATCAGGAGGCAAAGTAAGTAAACAAACTTTATAGAAAATCTTTAATATATTATTTGAGTATATACATTTAAAGTCCCCCCCCAGGTCATTTTATTCCTCTCACACTTTCTTGTCTTTGCAGGAAGCTCAGCTTGGGTTTGGGTGGGTCACCTGTGCGAACTGCTATTGTAATCCAGGATGATTCTCTGCCTGCAGCACCGCCAACACAAATTCGAATTTTAAAGCGTCCTTCGAATAATGGCACCACTGGAAACGCTGCATCCTCGTCACGTCCCTCTCAGCAGATGAAATCTTTGGCCCAGAGGGAGGCTGAGTATGCAGAAGCCAGGAGGAGGATTTTGGGTAGCGCTTCTTCAGATGAAACACCTCAGGACAATCTATGCCAGGACAGGTAAGACATTAGTTATAGCAAAAACTACAAAACACCCTTCCACATTTGTTAAAGTTGGTAGCAACCATGTTGGTGAATATTAGTGCAGAACACATTATTTATTCACTTTCTGCTCATGTCATTAGGCCAGTTCGAATGAGTGCACAGCAACCATCAGAACCAGTTCGTCCAAACAATCATGTGGTCCGCCAGCCCACTGGCCCAGATGGCACCTCAGGCTTTCGACTCTGCAGATAAAGAAAGGGTTGCCTGCTGCAGGGAAACAGCTGCCTCCTCAAGAGGCCTTCAAAGGTGGCAGTTAAAGGGGTTGTGTGTGGTATGAAGAGCAGAGTGGTGGGATGACAAACATTAGAAGTATGAAGACATAGCATGGATTGAGGTGAACCTCTCCACCCTCTGTCTGCTCTACT
>NW_018127969.1:1552662-1561989 GCF_001952655.1 Monopterus albus | reverse complement strand
AAGGGGTTGGCAGAGATCAGCCAAACACCTGAATCCCTTCTGTTCCACACTGTAAACAGGCTTTTGCCTCACATCCCTACACACTGTGATACTTCGATGTACCATGAGGTGCCCTATGATTTTAAGTCTGAATGGCCAAACAAGCACCATGTTGTCAGGTGTCTCTCTCTTCAGGGAGAATAAGGAGAACTTGTGGGAATGAACGAGCTGGCTTCTCCACAGATAGTGGTGTGGAGTATGGCTGAGTGTCCACCAGGAAGCGGGCCGCAGTTTAGTGGGTTGAGTGGAAATTATGTGCTTGACAGTGCAGTTTACTGTGTTCTGCTCCTTGAGTGTGAGGTGCTAGAAAGTACACTGATTCAACCCTTTGAGTAAACGTGCCCTGTACTAAAAAGTGTTTTAATACTGTAGTGGCATTGTCCCAGGGAGTCCCCAGGCCTGTGTTTGGCACTGGTGGCTATAGAAGAAATGCCCCGTGGTCACACACGCTGTGGCCAAAGATGAGAGATCGGAAAAAAACAGTGTGTCACTAAAACTTAAGCTCATTCAAGCAATAATAAACAATTCCCTGGCTTTTTTATTTTATTTTATTTTACTGCCTACATATTATGTTTCAAACTGTTTAGTGTTTTTTGTGTGTGTGGGTTTTTTTTTCTCTGAGACATTATGTTCAAGTCAGAAGATCAGTAGTGTATAACAGACTAGATGATGTAGCCTACATAGGAATCTTTACTGGTAGTGTCATGTTAAATTTTATCAAATCGGAAGAAATTGGACCCGTCTGTGAATTAAAAATCTGAAGTAAACATGCATCAGTGTTCTGAATGTCACTCTGCTGCTTCTAATCAGCGTAGCTATGTTGGAGCTTCTGTTACACCCATCTACAGTTCAGCTCTCATGCAAAGATTTAATTTGCCTTTTTTTTTTTTGCACTGGTTGCAGTATTTTTACTGAATGTGTACTGTTGAAATGATGGTGTGCTAACTGTTTAGAAAAACACATCTTAATGCCCAGTATGGAGGAGGACCTAGTCACATGCTTCATTTAGGCAGATGTTCTGTCAGGGTCAAGGGAACTGGTGATCAAATCTACAAAACCGACAATAACAGGAAATCTCATCTTTTAATCAGTGTTATTTAAAAGGAAGCTGAAGTCCACTGCCTGATTTTGATTAGTCTAAGCATTTTACAACATGAACTCAATGTAATCAAATATGGATGGGTTGCTGAATGCAGGGATGAACCTGCCATTTTGACACTTTTATGCCTTAAATGAGAAATGTTCCTGGTAACATTTTCCAGTGAGAATCTTGTTTTGTTTGTTTTTTTTGTTGTTGTTGTTTTTGGTGCACTTGTTATCGGTTAATTGATTTTGCTGAGTAGATGCTTTGCAATTGACGTGCTGTTTATTACTGGCCTAATCTCGAGTTTTAGGCAAAAAGAACAACCCCTGTAACGGTGTAGTAAGTGTAATGGATTGAAACGGATTAACAGAAAGTTAAGGAGCTATATTTGACCTCACTTCTAAAGAAAAGAAGAAACTTAGGGTCAGGGGATTGCATCGCTTGCTAGTGACTTTTGGGAATTTAAGTTGAGGCGGAACTGAAGTTTTGATAGATAGATAGAAGTTTTGTTTCTGCCTACTGCAGATACCTCTGTCTCTGTTTTTGTTTTGAGATTGTACATGCTGTTAGGAAGAACAACCTGCAAGGTTGTAACATCATTGATATCTCATCATGCAATCAGTACACTCTTCCTGGTAACATTTTCCAGTTTTTTTTTTGTTGTTGTTGTTGTTGTTGTTTTTGGTGCACTTGTACTGATATCTCTTCATGCAATCAGTACACTCTTCCCAGGGACTGGGGTTCAAATTTCAAAATAAGATTTGTAATAAATTTAAGTAGATGATTAAAATCAAATAACAATGCTGTACCTGTGTGATTTACCCATGATGCTTTGTTTTGGTTATTTTCAACCACCTGTCTGGTTTTAGGCTGATTTGATGACAGTGACATTTTGAAACTTGCAAAACAAAATTTGAAAACCCTTTAATAAATACACATTAAAAAGTGAGCATGGTGCATGTCTGATTTATATTTCATAAAGCCTTTTTTAACAAAAGCTTTTATGAATTCAGAGTATTTTTTTGCTGAACTATTTAGGCTACCCTTCAATTGATTGTTCTCGTTATTAGGTTTACTTTATTCACTCATTTTTTAAATATACATTAGTGATTAGATAAATTTCATTGCAATAATATAACTACAACAAATATTATATTTAGTAAGTACAATCAAAAACTCCCAGTAGTAATCGACGCCACAAAAACTATGCTGATTCCTCAGAGGAAACAATATTTGGACCTTTGCAGCCAGAGCTTTGATGTGCCAGTGTGTGTTGCCAGCATTACAGACTGCGATGTTAGTTACCTTACCCAGCCTTCGAGAAGTACTGTGTAGCTGGCCATCCTGACCAGAAGAGGCGCTGTTTGCATCGAGCGCCGCGGTTAAATCGAGATCTTCTTCGGGTTCACCTCCAGCCGTGGTGTGTACTGAAAGTCGGAAGTTGTTAGTTAGTGAAATTTGACAAAATGGCAGAAGATAACAGTTATGAGTCAATGCTCTGTGTGAAACCCGAGGTTCATGTTTACCAGATCCCGCCGCGAGCTTCTAACCGTGGATATCGGTGAGATGACTTCCGGACAGCAGTAACGTTTGTTACTGCGAGACAAGTGTCTGTCAGCAAGCTACTTTAACGGATATGCACCCATTATCGGACAACCAGATGTTAGAATGGATGTTTATTTTAATTTTCTATATTTCTCCGCAAAATTGAATCGACGATTGAAGCCCACACCAGTAATTCTTACAAACGACTAAATGCTAGACGGGGTCAATGACCATGCTGTAATAGCGCCATGTCGGTCTCCGCGCTCTTGACAAAAGTCGATGCTCTTATCTGCTCACGGAACTCGGACACCATGATCCCAACTTTGTCAACTAACAGTTCATTATATGTAACGTACTCTTGCTTTGCTTTACAAAGTTACGAGTTGTTGTGAGACATAACAGAAATAATGACACTGCCGGTAACGTTATGTGTGGAAACTTTTAAGAAGTTGGGCTACTGCGTGTCCGAGAATGGATGCACGTGTTCATAGTTAGCAGTTAAAGAGTCAGTAAATTAAAGTTTGTGTGATGATTAATTCAACACTCGGCACATGAACTACTGTTAAATCGTAGTTTAGTGAGTAGTGTACTTGTTTTGCCAAGAACAACTATTGGAAGAACATCTGAAAACATTATCTGGCGTTAGCCCAAGGGATCAGGGATTCAGGACCAGAGCGTCTCTACGAAGTGACTGCTAACATTTGTTTTTGTAAAGTCAGTCAAATGATAACAAAGAGACACAAAATTAGTTTAAAAAGACGCAAAACGCCCAGAAAGAGATGCAAAATGAGTGGAAAGTGATGCAAGACAAAATGGTATTGCCGGACAAAATGACTACAATGACGTTCAAAACGACCTCAGACACACACAAACAAAAAAGACAGACCAAAATGACCACAAAGAGATGCAATATGACTAAATGTCAGACAACTTGAATGAAAAGAAGAGACAAACACACACAAAGAGACGGGAAACAAGTACAAATAGATGCAAACTAAACAGACACAAAACAACCACATATATTCTGTTTCATTCAGTGGGTGGAGGCCCAGTGCCTCATCATCCATCTCTGAAGCTGAGGTCTGAGCTTTGTTTCAGCTTAGGGTCTGTGGCATCTTTAAATGATCCACAGGTGTCATATTGTAGTCAGAGGTATTGAAAGGAGCCAAAGCTTTTTAGGTTGAAGGCCCTCATGTTATTGCTTTTCTTCAGAAAGACAATAGAGTTCACTGTTTCCATTTTCCTTTGTAAGAACTCTGACCATTTTCAGTTCCTCTTTTTGTGGAAAGCTACAGCTGCCTGCATGAAAACAGTGGCAGAGGCAGCTGTCACTGAGTAAGGATTACACAAACCACTTTCATATTCAGACGTGTTTCCTGTTTTTGTAGTGCTGCTGACTGGAAGCTGGATGAACCTGCATGGAGTGGTAGGATGAAAATCACAGCTAAAGGCAAGTTGGCCTTCATCAAGCTAGAGGACAGAAACACAGGTAAACACAGTGACATCTCCTTATAGCTAGATGCAGGTGTAGCAAATGTGGAGCCTGTAGACGTTATTACTATGGGTGATTGCACAAGGTAGTGGTTCAAAAATATTTGAGACTTCAAATCTATGATCCACACCATAAGACGAAACTGGCTCTCTATTGGATTAAAGGATGTGAGATTTAACTGAATCTGAATCATTTTTTAGCAAAAAGTGATGGGTTTGATTTGTTTCCATAGAAACAAGGGCTCTTGTATTAACAAAACAAAGACAGTTTGCAACAAACTCATGCTGTACATGCAGTTTTAACCATTCATGGCATTATTTCATCCAGGCTGTGCCAATAAGTGATTTCACTTTCAAAATAAAACTGCTATGAACATGACTTCCACATTCAACACTGTTTGTGTCATTGGGGATGATAAACACACAGAACAAACATGTCAATGTGTTCAGGACACAAAAAACTTGTATGAGGAAATCTGGAACGGTTTCACTTTTCCGGTCTTTTTTTGTCACATTTACCATGCATGTTCACAAGGTTAGTTACATGTGTGGTTTGTTTAGGGTTGTAGTTGTACAGGTAAGTATTTCTTCTTGGTGAATTTGCAGCAGTGTTTTGCTGTTTCACATTTAATTGTAGATGTCTTGTCTCGTATGGAACTTCTAGCTCTCTTAACAACCAGATGAAAAAAATTCATGATTGTATTTCAAAACTTTCAAGTCTGAAAATAACTGTAAACTAGAACTGGTTGGTGTAAATTTGTTCCTTGCAGGAGAACTGTTTGCACAAGCTCCAGTCGATCAGTATCCAGGTTGTGTAGTTGAAGCAGTCACAGACTCCAGCAGGTATTTTGTGATTCGGATAGAGGACGGCAATGGTAAGACACTCTTGTCCTAACTGTATGAATTCTGGTTTTCGGCCAGTTTATAAAGATAATGACAGCAGGTGCCATCTGTCTAGACAACACCACTTTGTCATCTTTAGAAAACAAGTGTTATATTCAGGCTATGGCCTTAATCTTAATTCTGAAAAATTTGAGGCAGAAGTCAAGAATTATTCTAATGGGTGTTTTTGCCTTTACAATTGGCTTTATAAAGGACGTCATGCTTTTATCGGTCTGGGTTTTGCTGATCGCGGAGACTCCTTTGACTTCAATGTCGCTTTACAAGACCATTTTAAGTAAGTCACCTTTATATGTGTGTGTGTGTGTGAGAGAACATGTCTCTATGACCTGGTTCATATTTCTAGAGATGTATTTTTTCATGTATATATGTGTATGTAAACTAATTTTCACCCTTGTATATTTGGACTTCAAGTGTATTTTTTTATTCTAGAATGAGATTATTATTATTTTAAGTGAATTAATGAAAGTTTGACTTTACACATTATTATAAAATACCTCCAATTGACTTATTTTTAGGTACTTCCTGGTGATCTAAACGGTTTTTAAAATGTAAGCATTTTAGAATGAAAATGTTTGTTACACTATGTCAGCAGTTACAGTACCAAGGTGATAGTACTTTCAAACTGTAATTACATTGTAAAAATGCTTAACCAAAGAGCTATGATCAATTTGTTGTCTTGTACCTAGTACTCCGGTACTATAGAGATGCTATGTTGAATTTTGGGTAAATGCACAATGTTTGGAGCATCATGCTCATTATCCATCATAGATAGATATACAGTGTATATATGCTACATACAGCTATAAGTCAATTAAAAAAAAACTCTCCCATACAATTACATACAGTAGTGGATGCTTCAAATGCATCCAAACATGCACTCTGATGTTCACTTTGAGCACAGACAGGACAGAAATTGATTGATCTGCAGTGTTTGTGTTATCTGCCGACAGCTGCTAGCTAGCGTTCGCTCCCAAACTGAGATCAGTGTGTAGAGACATCTTTCAGTCTGTCACTCTCACAGACAGGATCTCTAGGTCTGCTATGAGTTAGCTGGTCATCTAAGGTTACCACAGTCGGTAAATTGAGATCTAAACAATTTAAGCTACTTTTTAGCCAAACAAAACAAGAATGTGTGCAGGTAAATACAGTGCATACCTCCAGATGTGACGCCCCCATCCCTACATTCAGCACGGCGTGACGTTACTTCACATTGTTTCACTCCGAAGCCCCATTTTAAACTTTAACTGGATAAATTTGTTTTAATCATCACGATTTCAAACTCAATTTCTAAAGGTGGGTGAAGCAAGAAGGTGAGCTCGCAAAACAGGAAGCTTCTCAGAGCACAGCACCCAAACTGGACCTGAGCTTCAAAGAGGGACAGACTATCAAGATCAGCATTGGGGTGAGCACGTAGCCCCAATGTTACACATGTGAAGTGACAATAATAATGAAACTGTAATGACATTTTTCAAGAAAAGAGTAAGTGTTTGGACTTCATAGAAACGGTCATGATTCTGTCTACCACAGAACATCAAGAAGAAGGATGCAGGAGGGGCTAAAATGCGGCCGGTAGGTGGGGGTCTGCTCCCACCTCCACCAGGAGTGAAGGTTGGAGGTGTCATACCGCCTCCTGCAGGACAACAGACAGTCCCAGCTGTTCAGACTAACACTGGTGATCACCCTGATTATGTAGCTGGTCAAATATTTTTTAACCTCTTTACATAAAGTGATCATCATAACTGGTTTTCTCCAAATCCAGCCCCACTTCTAGACTACAGTTCTCCAGTCCCTGCAGCCCAGCCCAGCTCTGATGTGTGGGGGGATTTCACATCTGCTGGTTCCAAGTAAGTTTTTTCCCCAGTTGACCCCAGCATCTTTGTCTGCAGTCATCCATCTTGTCTGTCATATTTTTGTTAGTGTTTTTAATCCCCTTCCTCTCTCTCTTATCACTGTTGCCCTGTGCCTCCTCTCCTCCACAGCTCCAGTCAAGACACTGTCAAGCCAGGGTGGGTCCAGTTTAGTTGAGTCTGGATGTGCACACACTCAGGTTCCATTCATTCCACAGACAGGACGATTGTGGCAAAAATCTAAAGAAAAAGGGGAACTGTCGACTGACTTTCTTGTTTGCTGCACTTGATTTGCAATGAGTCTTTTCACTTAAAGTAGATCTGCTGACCAACACACTCTGGAGGAACAAATTGTAAAATGTGTGTGTGTGTGTGTTATTCTTTTTTCACACTCTGCTATGCAGTAGGACCTGTCTTTGATTCTAGTAAGCAGGTAACCACTAAACATCACTGTGGGAGTCTCTGCTGTCTTTGAGAAAACGGAGCATATTGTTATTAACTGGGTGAACACATCCATCCATTGCCTTAAATCAAATGTATTCTATTTTTAGTTTCTAATGCTCTGACTTCTCTTCTGCCCAGAGCAGAGATAATGTGTCCCTCTGAGATGCATCTCATTACATCAGCCTGGCTCATCCTAAGCTTGTCTTTATTATTTGGGAAAGTAAATGGTGTACCAATTGAAGTATCCATGTTTCATTACGCTGTATATATAACAGTATGTGTGTGTGGTTTTGTCTTTCCTCCCCTAGTTTGTAACTATTCCTATCTTTCTAGTTCTTGTTTTAGGTGATGTTGCAAAGATATTCTTATATATGATGATTAGTTTTAGACTAAAGCTCTTCAGTTGTCATCAGAAATATCAGGATTGTGGTGTTGGAAATAAGTCACTCAGAGTTGTTAGTATATTTGCGTTTATTGTTGTGTAAACCCATCATGTGCTTTTGCTTTTTAAAATGTGCCTTTTACCAAAATGCAATTTCCTTAATCTTGTTGAAAATTTGCATTAAGTATTTGATTAAGTGCCTTTCTGGGGAAAAAAAGATATAAAATGTAAACCCATGTCTTGTAAATAAACTATGTATTTCACTGGGGCTTTTTTTATTTCTATTAACTAGTCACACTGATGTGAAGTTTAAAAGAGGATTTTCCTTGGCTCATGACATTTTCCTTTTTTGCAGCTGCAGTATTTCCCCAGACATCTGCATTTTGGAACAATTCAAAGCGTTTGGTTTAGCAGAGTGTTTATTGTACCAGGGTACAATAGATTGGCTCCAGTCTTACTGTCTGTAATACTGATCAAAGGTAGCAAGCTTTCCATCTTTACCATATTTTGAAAAGCTTCAATAATTTAAAAAATATCACACTTAAAAGCTCATTTCCATGTAGATAACAAGCTTTTGAAGTTACAGGCAGGGTACAGGTTCTGATTTTATCTGACCCAGGCAATAACTAGTTTCACATTTGAAACTTCTGAAAAGATTGTCTAAATAGTAACAAATGACCAGTCATTAATTTGACAAATTGAGTTCTAGAGTTGACTTAATGGACTCCGGTGTAGCTAACTATTGGTATCATTTGTGCGATCGCGGTGACAGCAGACCATCATGTCCATACATTGGTCTGTTTGCACAAACCGTAAAGCTGACTGTGAACTGGAAGTCCCTCCCCGGAAAAAGCATGGAGAAGATTTTGAACACGGCAACACTGCCTGTCAGCAGCTGATGATACATGTATAACTGCTGTGGATGGGCTTTTTCTTCTGCTTGTCTAATCTTAAAGGCCTCTCGGAGAAATGCGTGGACGGAGGAATGACGCAGATGTGACCGATCGATCGAGGTGAGGTTATAAATCACACAGGGAAGTGGATGTTTTCACTGCCAGAGCGACAGTATTGTCTATATAGATCCGCAGACTGTGTGGATCTCGTTACAAAGCCCTTTACAATCAGGCTATTGTTTCTACAGCAGCGTTTGTGTCGGGATATCGGTGTTAGTGCTGCAAACCAAAGTCTGACCATCAGTTTAACGTTGCTGGATGATGCGCGGTTTAATGTACAACCTCGCTCCACCACCCTCCTCCTCCTCCTCCTCCCTCTCCAACTCCCACCAGAGACTTTTGAAAACTTGGGCGTGTTCTTCGGATGTGTAATTCTATGTTGTCTAGTGTGTTAGGATAAAGAGGATGTTAGTGATGAATCTCAGTGGCCTAAAGTTCCCTTTTGTGTGTGCAGCTCACACATGAAAGCTCAACAACAGTCCGTCACATGTTACTCTTTATGAACAACTGACAAAAAAAACCCTTGTAAAGAATCTCAACATTAACAGCAGACCTATGGATGCACATTGACCTACGATGTTATTCTAGCCACTGTATGCAAGAAGCATTTGTACAGATGATACATCCGTCACTATAAAT